>NW_026929108.1:0-37365 GCF_032062105.1 Saccostrea cuccullata | reverse complement strand
CACATAAAGGATGAAATTATCTGTTTTTCAGTGATGTCAAATATAACGTCATAATTAATTCAAATAGTAATTGTTTTCTTAATTTTTAGCTCTACTGGTCAGTGACCAGAAGAGCTTATGCGATAGTAATGCGTCCGGCGTCCGTCCGTCTGTCTGTCTGTAAACAATTTTTCAAAATGCTACTCCTCCTACAGTTTTGGTCTGATTTCAATATAACTTGGCACACAAGTAAACTACACTAAGAATCTAAGATACATAATTCTGTGTATCGGTTTTTGATTTCGATGAACGGTGTTGCCGTGATTACTAAAAATAGAAATTTCTGGGAAAATCATTCAAAATGCTACTCCTCCTACAGTTTTGATCTGAATTCAATATAACTTGGCACACAAGTAGACTACACTAAGATACATAACTCTGTTTAACGGTTTTTCATTTCGATGAGCTGTGTTGCCATGGTTACTGAAAATAGAAATTTCTGTGACAATCATTCAAAATGCTACTCCTCCTACAGTTTTGATCTGAATTCAATATAATTGGCACACAAGTAGACTACACTAAGATACATAATTCTGTTTATCTGTTTCTGATTTCGATGAACGGTGTTGCCGTTGTTACTTGTTATGGGTCAGAATAACCCTAAATGCCAGCAAAGATCAATCACACAGTTTAAACTTAACAATAATTTATTTACAGTAATATACAAATCATTAAGTACAAACTTAGCAAAAATCTAAAAATACATACATCAGAGTGTCCGTTGCTGCACACAATGTCCCAGTGAAATTATATCCCAGTAATACCTCAGTGATGCTTGTACGACAATTGTCTATGCATCGAATTGACAGGATATTTATACAGTATCATAAATCTAGAATATTCTAGAAATTGTTAAAACATGATATTACTGGAACAATCTGGACATACACAAAATTTAAGAATGTTCTAGATCAAATGACCGAACAGGTTGACCACTCTGGAATGTTCAAGAAACTAAATGTTACTAATAATATACAAGATGAAACAATACAAATACAACACATCTCACAACACCTCCCCCCTTAAAAAGTTTGAATGTCAATGAAAACTTATATTATCAAACATACGTACATAAATACAAAATCTAGTATGTTTACGATACCATTGACAAGGCATCTGCAATAACATTGTCTTTGCCTTTGATATGCTTAATTGTTATGTTGTATTCCTGTAACAACAAACTCCATCTAGTCAGTCTTTGATTCTTGTTTGACAATTTATGCAAAAATGTCAGGGGGTTGTGATCAGTATATACAAGAATTGGATGCAATGTAACATTCAGATAAACATCAAAATGCTGTAAGGCTAACAACAATGCAAGGCATTCCTTTTCAATGGTGGAATACTTTTGTTGACATTTTGTAAGTTTCTTTGAAAAATAAGAAACAACTCTATCTACATTATCACTATGTTCTTGAAACAAAGCTGCCCCGATTCCAACATCACTAGCGTCAAAAGTAAGCTTAAATTGCTTAGAAAAATCTGGAGTTGACAGAACTGGATTGCTCATAAGGACAGATTTGATTTTATGAAAGGATTTTTCACAGTCCTTTGTCCATTCAAAGTTAACCCTCTTTTGTAAAAGATTTGTAAGTGGACTTACAACTGAGGAAAAATTTGGACAAAATTTTCTGTAAAACCCAGCCATGCCCAAAAACCTCATTAACTCTTTCTTGTTTGTAGGAATCGGGAACTTTGCAATAGCTTCCACTTTAGCCATTATGGGTGTAACATAACCTTGACCTACTTTATGACCTAAATACTCTACATAAGCATGACAAAATTCGCTCTTCTCAAGATTCACAGTTAAGTTTGCTTTAGCTAAAATGTCAAACAAAGCACGCATGATTCGGAGATGTTCGTCCCATGTGTCGCTGTATATGATGACATCATCAATGTAGGCCTCGCATCCCTCAAGGTCTTGAAGAAGGGAGTGAATCATCCTTTGGAATGTAGCTGGTGCATTTTTCATGCCAAAAGGCATTACTTTATACTGGTAGAGTCCATCTGGTGTAGCAAAAGCAGATATTTCTTTTGCTCGTTCTGTTAACGGTACTTGCCAGTAGCCTTTCAACAGGTCAAATTTACTGACAAATTTCGCGTTTCCAATTTTGTCAATACAGTCATCGATTCTAGGTATTGGATATGAATCAGTTTTGGTAACAGAATTCACCTTTCTAAAGTCTGTACATAATCGGTAGGTACCGTCCTGTTTTGGTACAAGAATACACGGTGAGCTCCAATTACTTTTACTAGGTTCAACAATGTCATTGTCCAACATGTACTGCACTTCCCTTCTTAGGTACTGCAATGTTATTGGATTAAGACGGTACGGATGTTGTTTGATGGGTAGAGCGTTGTCTACTATGACATCATGACAAGCTGCATTAGTTTTCTTTAGAACATCCGAGAAGATTTGATGATACTCATTCATCAAGTTTTTAACTTGTTCTTTTTATACCCGCACTTTCTAAAGAAAGTTCGGGTATATTGTTGTTACTCATGTCCGTCCGTCCGTCCGTCCGTCCGTCCGTCCGTCCGTCTGTCACACTTTTCTTCCCTGAACTCCTCCTACATTTTACACAGTAGCTTAATCATCTTTTGGGAGATGGTTTGTGGGGTCATGTAGATGTGCAGTAAGGTTTTGGAATTTCGATTTTGCCCCGGGGGGTCAAATGGGGGTCGAAAAATGACGTTTTTTGTCCAAAAAGCCCCGTCTTCCCTGAACTCCTTCTACATTTTACTCAGTAGCCTAACCAGCTTTTGGGAGATGGTTGGTGGGGTCATGTAGATGTGCAGTAAGCTTTCGGAATTTCGATTTTGCCCCAGGGGGTCAAATGGGGGTCGAAAAATGACGTTTTTTAAGCAAAAAGCTCCGTCTTCCCTGAACTCCTCTTACATTTTACTCAGTAGCCTAACCAGCTTTTGGGAGATGGTTGGTGGGGTCATGTAGATGTGCAGTAAGCTTTCGGAATTTTGATTTTGCCTCAGGGGGTCAAATGGGGGTCGAAAAATGATGTTTTTTGTCCAAAAAGCCCCGTCTTCCCTGAACTCTTTCTACATTTTACTCAGTAGCCTAACCAGCTTTTGGGAGATGGTTGGTGGGGTCATGTAGATGTGCAGTAAGCTTTCGGAATTTTAATTTTGCCCCAGGGGGTCAAATGGGGGTCGAAAAATGACGTTTTTTAAGCAAAAAGGTCCGTCTTCCCTGAACTCCTCTTACATTTTACTCAGTAGCCTAACCAGCTTTTGGGAGATGGTTGGTGGGGTCATGTAGATGTGCAGTAAGGTTTCGGAATTTCGATTTTGCCCCGGGGGGTCAAATGGGGGTCGAAAAATGACGTTTTTTGTCCAAAAAGCCCCGTCTTCCCTGAACTCCTTCTACATTTTACTCAGTAGCCTAACCAGCTTTTGGGAGATGGTTGGTGGGGTCATGCAGATGTGCAGTTAGGTTTCGGAGTTTTGATTTTGCTCCGGGGGGTCAAATAAGGGTCGAAAAATGATGTTTTTTATGGAAAAAGCCCCATCTTCCCTGAACTCCTCTTACATTTTATTCAGCACTCCTTTTTTTGTTTTAAACAGTGGTCTTATCATCTTTTGGGAGAGTTCACTCTTTTGAAATTTTGTTAAAACATCAAGGTCAAGGGGTAAAAAAATCATAGCATGTTGGGAGCCTCTTGTTATGGGTAATGTTCACTTGAAATGTGAAAGTCAAATCTCTTCTCAATGAAAAGGAAATACAACATTAATGAAAACTAAGTTAAACTTCAAGGTCAAGGTCACAGAGTCAAAAAGTCATGATACATTTTCGAAGGTCTTATCACAGGTAATATGAATGCCCTTTCATTTATCTTTCAAAATGATCAATTCAAAGCAATTAATTTTTTTAAGGAAATTAGGTCAAACTTCAAGATCATGGGTAATGAAAATCATAGTGTATGTAGAATGGTATTGTCCCATTTAATACTAATACACATGTTTAATATAAAAGTCCTATCTCTTCTCATTCAAAATATACGACCATGATGACCAAGGTTAAATTTATTGTGACAGATGGGCAGATTGACAAACAAATGAGATTTAATGTACCCTACCTTTAGCAAAAATGGGGACAATAAATGTCTTTGCTGTTTTTGAGAAGAAGATTTATGTTGGAACAAGATGTGTTTGTGAAACACTACGCGCCCGGCGGCAACAAAGTTAAAAAAATCTTCTTTTAGCATATTGATCACAGTCAAGGTCACAAGGTCATTGACCATGGTGTCATTCGAAAGAACTTAATCAGTGGAGTATGCGTACTAAATATGAAGTCCCTATCTCGTATGGTTCAAAAGTTGTGGCAAAAAGTGTAAAGAGCTATTTTTAGCATATCCGTCACAGTCAAGGTCACAAGATCATTGACCTTGCCGTCGTTTGAAAGGACTTTATCGGTGGAGTATGCATACCAAATATGAAGTCCCTATCTCCTATGGTTCAAAAGTTATGACAAACAGTGGAAAAAGCTATTTTTAGAATATAGGTCACAGTCAAGGTCACAAAGTCATTGACCATGGTGTCATTTGAAAGAACTTAATTGGTGGAGTATGCATACCAAATATGAAGTCCTTATCTCTGATGGTTCAAAAGTTATGGCAAAAAGTGTAAAAAGCTATTTTTAGCATATAGGTCACAGTCAAGGTCACAAGATCATTGACCTTGATGTCATTTGAAAGGACTCTATTAGTGGAGTATGCATACCAAAAATGAACTCCCTATCTCCTATGGTTCAAAAGTTATGACAAACAGTGGAAAAAGCTATTTTTAGCATATAAGTCTTAGTCAAGGTCACAAGGTCATTGACCTTGAAGTCATTTGAAAGGACTTTATTAGTGGAGTATGCTTACCAAATATGAAGTCTCTATCCCTTATTGTTCAAAAGTTATGGCCAAGGTTAAAGTTGACAAACAGACAAACAGATAAACAGACAAACAGACAAACAGACAGGACAAAAACAATATACGCCCGGGATCTATCGATCCGGGCGCTTAAAAAGTACCCTGCATATTTAAATGTAAATTGGTTGAAATTAGCCCAGTGGTTCTTAAGAAGTTAATGTGAAAAGTTTGCAGATAAACAGATGGACAACAGAAATCAGTACATTTCAGAAAACAGTATGCTTATAAATAGTTAATCAAGGTGCTTTGGGTAGCAAAATAAAGCTAAACTGGTATATCTAATTCATCCGCAGAGCTTAGTATATTTCAATATGCACAACCTTTTCAACTCTTATAATTATTTTTTAAAATTTATATCACCATGTCTCATTCAAGGGAGAACTAGAGATATGACCAGATGTATATCTGTTGAATATAAAATATGTACATGTATTCTGTGTTTTTTTTAGTAATTTGTTTGTTTGTTGTGACAGCAACTGTTATGACAGCTTTTGGCAAAGGTTGAAGTTTCTCAAATGTAAGTCAAACTCCAAGGTCAAGGTCAAAGGGTCTAAATTGTTGGTATCAAAGGGAAAGTCTTGTCACAAGGAATACACATGTGAAAAAAGGGAGAAATCCCTAGAACTTCCTCACCTGTTCAAAAGTTATTGCCAAGGTTAAAGTTAAATTGGATTCAACTCTAAGGTCTAGGTCAAAAATAATTATACCTGTTGAAAGTTCACAATGATTACACATGTAAGAGCATGAAAGTCCTAGCACCACCTGTTCAAAACTTACGCCAAGTTCAAGGTATTTTTCTTGTAAAATTGGGTCAAACTCCAAGGTCAAGAGATCAAGAGGTCAAAATTGGTGGTACCCATTAAAAGGTTTTGCCAAAAGAAATTTACCTATGAAATATTGAAGCCATGTGTATAGCCCAATCCACTTAAAAAATATGGGCAAGGTTAAAGTTTCCGTGGACAGACAAAAATACATAAACATAGGAAACAAAATATGTATAAATAGTCAAATGAAAAAATTTTCTACTATTATGGAGTCATAAGATCAATTGTCATTTCAGGTACAGGGAGTCAGTGGCTATGGAGATCAGACCCCTCCCCCCTGGAATTAGCAGTTATTTAAATAAGACTATATATGTACTGTAGAGAAAAAAAATGACTTTGGACATCCTCCCCCTTAGAAAACAGGGACTCCACCATCATTGTTTTTATTATTATTTTTTATTTCCATCTCAGGAAATCTTGGGCTGATTTTTTTGACTGAGGTGTGACACCCCCCCCCCCCCTTTCTGAAAAAAAAAAATTCTGGATCTGCGTCTGTTATATAGCCTACTGAATGTCCGCAACGGGAGATAACTTGACAATGTGAAATTTGTCAACTGTGGCATGCGATGATCTTTGACCATGTTGACCCTTTTTGAACTTCAACCTAACCATTTGCATTTATTTATTTTTATGCAATCTATACTAAATCTTGTACTTACCGAATGTCATAGGTCGTGACAACGAATTTATGAAATATAATCCATATAATCCATTTAAAACACAAATGATTTTAACTGACCACACTGCATCATCAGCATACATGTGCTAAATAATCTCATTCGACAAACCTTTGCTGATTCCGTTGCCAGTATGAATTGGCCGAGGTGTGCCGAGAGGTGATATCTATAAATATGATAATGGGTGACGCAAACCCAATGTGAATGTAGAAAATAAAACTGTTTAGTACAAGAACAAATTTCAAACTATCATAATAAACTAAACTATGTTTTTTAAAAAATGTGAGGGTGAGAGAGAGTGTGTGTGTGTGGGGGGGGGGGGGGGGGGGGAGATAGGCATTTACAAATTAATCGGGTTGTATTTTCAATGGGTTTTTTTCCCGACCAAATACTAAAATCAGTTTGCACATTTTGATAAATTCATCAAAAACGCTTTGTACTAAAATAATATTTTATGTCGTTGAGAAAGTAAATTTAAAAAGTTCCAAATTATGGGAAAATTATTTATTTGAATCTAATTAAGTAATTTACTTCAATCATTAATTAAATTCTGTTATTTCAGACTGGTTATGAATTAAGTATTTTAAAATACATACGTGAGGCTCAGAGTTGATATGGTCATCTGAAAATTTTATGTTCAATTTGACGAATACATGTACGGTGATAATTATAGAATTATTTTGACTTCTTCCTTGGAAAGTCCAATATGAATGAGTGTATATTTAGAGGCAAACACCATAGTGCGGGTATTACTGTCTCATGACAGCATCTAGTTGGTGAATGTTCAAATGTCCAAGTTTGGCATCAAAATCAGCCAAAATTTCTGAGTTTTTCAAGCGGACACTCTGATTACAATCTTTCTCATTCATTTCTACACTTGTAACACTTTCAATACAATTTTGAATAGTCTTGGCATTGGCTAAAGTGGAAACTGGTTTTACAGAATTTCGGTCACACCTCTCAAAATACTCTTTTAACATTTTAATGTGACAAACCCGTTTCTCTTTACGTCGACCTGGGGTCTTAACTACATAGTTCACATCACTGATCTTGCTTTCAATTTCATAAGGGCCATAAAATCTGGCCTGTAAAGGATGACTAGGAATAGGTAAAAATACAAGAACCTTATCACCTGGCTTAAACACCCTATTTCTGGCATCTTTGTCATACCACATTTTCATTTTCATCTGAGAACTCTTCAAATTTTCTTGTGCTAATTTACAAGCATTGTAAAGTTTTTCTTTGAAATCAGACACATAATCTAAAAGATTAAGATCACTAGTCTCAGTCAGCCACTTTTCCTTCAACAATTTCAAAGGACCTCTAACTGTATGACCGAACACCAATTCAAAAGGACTGAACCCAAGAGACTCCTGGACTGCTTCTCGTGCAGCAAATAGTACAAGATGAACCCCTTCATCCCAGTCTTTCTCATACTGGTAACAATAGGTCTTCAGCATTGTTTTTAAGGTCTGGTGAAAACGTTCTAGCGCCCCCTGGGACTCAGGATGATAAGCAGTTGATCTATATTGCCTTATACCCAACTCATGCATGACTTGCTGGAACAACCCCGACATAAAATTTGAGCCTTGATCCGACTGAATTGCCTTTGGTGCTCCTACAAAACTGAAGAACTTGGTTAGGGCCTTAACTATGCTCTTTGCCTTTATATTCCTAAGAGGTATGGCTTCAGGGAATCGAGTGGATGTACACATAATGGTAAGTAAATACTGGTTTCCTGACTTAGTCCTAGGCAAAGGTCCTACACAATCCACCAACACTCGACTAAACGGTTCTTCAAAAGCTGGAATGGGTTGGAGAGGAGCAGATGGTATCTTCTGATTTGGTTTACCTACCATCTGACAGACATGGCATGACTTGCAAAACTTCGAAACATCCTTTCTTAGCTTAGGCCAATAAAAATGACTCAAAATCCTATTATAAGTCTTATTGACACCTAAATGACCTGCCATAGGTGTATCGTGAGCTAAACTCATGACATCTCGACGATAAGCAGCTGGGACCACTATCTGGTGAACAACACGCCACACTTCATCTGGGGAAGCGTCAGGTGATCGCCATTTTCGCATAAGGATGCCATCTTTCATATAGAAGCGTTCTCCAACTTTAGTAGCCTCTTCTGGTGGAAGTGCCCTCTTACTAAGTTGAATGATATCTGGGTCTTTATGTTGTTCATAGAGTAAATGTTCTCGGCTGAGAATGTCCTTGCCTTGGTTAACTAGTGGATGCAACTCATCATCCTCACCACCAAATTTTGGTAAAAGTTCTTTCTTCTCTTGCTTCTTGATATTGTGTGGTTCCATGCTTGTTTGAGTGCCATCAAGGTCAGATAAGAAAGTGTCGTTCAAATCAATATCAACAGAGGAATCTGTCTCGTCAAAGGCTTGAGTATGGTCTGCCTCCATTTCTCGTCTTCTGGCCATCGCTCTAGTAACAGCACAGGCTGGATAAATGTCATCATCTTCATCATCGTACATAACATCTGGAGTGATTTTCTCACAAACTATAGGATCTGGTACAACTTTTCCACCAGCTAAATCGTTGCCAAGCAACAAAGAAATGCCTGGAACGGGAAGAGTAGGTCGAACACCTACGATAACAGGTCCAGTAACTAAATCTGACTTCAAACTAATTCTATGCAGGGGAACATCAATGACGCCTAGCTCCACACCCTGTAATAAAACTGACCCACCAGTAGAAGTCTGCTCAGACAAAGGAAGCACGCCCTCTAACAATAACGTCTGTGCAGCACCAGTATCTCTCAAAATCTGGACGGGTTTTATTTCGCTAGAGTCACCGAGTGAAACAAATCCCTGAGACATAAAGGGCTTATAATCCTCCATAGAATCAATAGAACTGGACTGTGAACCCTGGACATCAGGAGTGTCAGAACAAATCGAAACTAAGGCTTCTCTATCACCTCTAACTGCCGCACAAGCGTGTGGTTGAGTTTTATCAAAATCATTTTTTCTCTTAAGTTTAAAGCATTCGCTGATCAGATGACCTTTTTTCTTACAATAACTACAAGTAGGAAGCGACCCTATTCCAGAAGATCCTTCAAAACGTCCTGGACCGGACTTAGAATCACCTTGGGATGGAGACTGGGAACTTGTGAAAGACTGAGACCCTGAACCACTCTTTTATATGTGTCTGAATTTGTACAATTACTGCTAGTCTGAGATCTTGATACAAAATTCTTTTTATGAGACAGAGCATAAGTATCAGAAATGACTGCTGCCTCTTCAAGAGTTTTCACATTCTTATCTTCTAAATGTGTTTTCAAATCTTGAGGAACACATTCCTTAAACTCTTCTACCAGGATGACTTGGCGCAAATTATCAAAAGTTTTATCAAGTTTCTTAGATCTAAACCAATGATCGAATAAATCTTCTTTCTCTCGTGAAAATTCAACAAATGTTTGATTATCAAACTTTCTATACTTTCTGAACTTTTGTCTATACGCTTCAGGTACTAATTCATAGGCTTTTAATATTGCTGCTTTGACCTTCTCATAGTCTGAACTTTCAGCTACCCCTAGTGCAGAGTATACCTCTGCTGCTTTGCCAACCAGTACACTTTGTAACATTGTTGACCAAACATTTCGTGGCCATTTAAGATTCTCTGCGACTTTTTCGAATTGGGGAAAATATTTGTCTACAGATTTTTCTTGAAATTTTGGAACTAATCTGATATTTTATGCTGTGTCAAATTCAGTTTTGATAACTGACGGTTCTGGTTGGTTTTGTAATTTTAATTTCTCTAATTCAAAGTTCATTTCACGCTCTCTCTCTCGCTCTTGTCTTTCTCTTTCTCGCTCTTCTCTTTCTCTTTCTAATTTGTCTAATTCAAATTTCCGTTCACGCTCTCGTTCTTCTCTTTCTCTATCTCTTTCTCGCTCTTCTCTTTCAAATTTTTCTCTTTCAAATCGCATTTTCTCTAACTCTAATTGAAACTGATAGTCTGCCATTTTGTAAGAGCCTAACTCTGATTTAACTGTATATTCTGGAAGATCGCATTTTTCAAAGATGTTTTCTTCTACTAGTTTGTTTGCAACCTTAATTCTAATGTCTTGCTTTCTCTGAGAGGATTTAACATCTAACCCAAAATGCAAACCTAATGCAATCAAGTCATCCTTTTTTAACGTATCAAAAACCTGAACACTTGGTGAACTAAGAAAGTCTGTGACCGAAAACACCATGTTGATTTCTGCTGGCTTATAATCAAATGTAACGGTTCAATTAACAAAATTTTGACAATACACTGCAAAAGTGCAAGAAATTCTTTATCCCGGACGAGCCCCCAATTCTGTTATGGGTCAGAATAACCCTAAATGCCAGCAAAGATCAATCACACAGTTTAAACTTAACAATAATTTATTTACAGTAATATACAAATCATTAAGTACAAACTTAGCAAAAATCTAAAAATACATACATCAGAGTGTCCGTTGCTGCACACAATGTCCCAGTGAAATTATATCCCAGTAATACCTCAGTGATGCTTGTACGACAATTGTCTATGCATCGAATTGACAGGATATTTATACAGTATCATAAATCTAGAATATTCTAGAAATTGTTAAAACATGATATTACTGGAACAATCTGGACATACACAAAATTTAAGAATGTTCTAGATCAAATGACCGAACAGGTTGACCACTCTGGAATGTTCAAGAAACTAAATGTTACTAATAATATACAAGATGAAACAATACAAATACAACACATCTCACAACATACTAAAAATAGAATTTAAAAAAAAAAACATTCAAAATGCTACTCCTCCTACAGTTTTTGTCTGAATTTAATTTAACTTGGCCGATAAGTAGACTGCACTAAGATACATAATTCTGTGTATCAGTTTTTGATTTCGATGAATGGTGTTGCCGTTGGTACTAAAAATAGAAATTTCTGTAAAAATCATTCAAAATGGTACTTCTCCTACAGTTTTGGTCTGATTTCAATATAACTTGGCACACAAGTAGACTCACTAAGACACATAATTCTCTTTATCGGTTTTTGATTTCGATGAACGGTGTTGCCGTGGTTACTAAAATAGATTTTTTTGAAATGCATTCAAAATGCTACTCCTCCTACAGTTTTGATCTGAATTCAGTATAACTTGGCAAACAAGTAGACTACAATAAGATACATACTTCTATATATCTGTTTTTGATTTCAATGAACGGTGTTGCCGTTGTTACTAAGAATAGAAATTTCTGTGAAAATCTTTTAAAATGCTACTCCTCCTACAGTTTTGGTCTGATTTAAATATAACTTGGCAAACAAGTAGACTGCACTAAGATACATAATTCTATATATCGGTTTTTGATTTTGGTTAATGATGTTGCCTTGGTTACTAAAAATAGAAATATCTGTGAAAATCTTTCAAAATGCTACTCCAAATACAGTTTGAGTCTGATTATAATATAATTTGCCATGCAAGCAGACTACACTGAGATACATGATTAACAGTTTTGTGTTTATGATTTTGATGATTTATGTTTCCATAATAATTTAAATTGAAAATTCAGTAAAATTTTATTAAAGGCTACTCCTACAGCAGTAGTCTTATTGCAATCTTGCCTCAAAAAGAGACTTAATCAAGGATCATTATTCTGTTTATTGCTTTTGTAAAGTTTTAAGTCCCATCTGCTACTTTTCTTTTCTTTATTATACCGGTAAGTACAAACCAGTAGAGCTACAGTCTCGACAGAGACTTCTGGTTTATATTTATAAAGAGTTTTGCCTTTTTAGCAAAATTTTATAGAAAACTTTCATATGTTCCTGTTTGCATATCAAGATAGTAGGGAAAGTAAATTGTTGCATGTTTTCTGAAACACCCTGTACTTATCGAATTCGATATGAAAAAAAATCTTGAGTTTCTGATCGAGAATATCTATGTATTTTTTTTTTTAAATACAGTCCTCCGACAGTCCATCAGAATTCTCATGGGTACAAAATGCGGCCCTTTAGCAGCACTGGCGGATTTAGAGGGGGACCAGGGGCCCGTTCTCCCCTTTTGAGTCCAAAAAATACACACTATTTGATAAATCTACATGTATGTTTTTTGGTGTGACCGTGGGTCCCTTCCCTGACCTCAAACTGGTCGCCCCCCCCTCCTTTTCAAACTTTCTGGATCCACCAACGAGCAGGTCTACTCTTGTATCCATGGGGAAGGATTGAGATATAATTACTGTGAGTATTCAAAGGTCTGATCCCACCTCTGCTTTTTTGGTAGAAGTCCATGATAAATCTGCTCCCAGTTTAACTAGAAAAAAAAACGTACTACTTTTGTTGGTAATCAAACAACTGAATTTCAAGAAAAACATGATGAATTCAGATTTCCTATCGTTATAGCTTCCTCCCTTGTTCAGCAATTGATATTCCCTTATCACCTGTATATGGGGTTGATATCTACTATTCCCACAGGCATCTGACGTTACTTATTTCTTTTAATAAAAAAAAAAACATACCCATACCTTAGTCTAATAATATTATTAGGTAAGGGTACATATTTTTTTAATTAAAAGAAATAAGTAACGTCAGATGCCTGTGACTATAGCTGTATTTTAGGAAAAAAAAAATCTTGTTAAAAATATTGTTCAATAAATGGTATATAGGCTCAAACTGGTCAATACTATCGATATAATATTGGTTTTATTCGCATTTAAAAATGAGTAAGAGTACATTTGCTGCTATTTATACAATTATTGACAAATGTAGATTCCGTAAGTTGATATATGTATATTTTGAGAAATGTTTTTCACTTGTACTGTAAAATCTCCAGGAGAAAATAGCAGGCAATAATATCTTGTTTCAAAACCTTAGGAAGGAGTCAATGAAATATTCATTAAAAAGCAGCTGGATATATAACTTTGATAAAAAAAAAACTCTGTATATTTAAATTAATTTTTCATGAGATTTCATTTAAATTTCTTTTTTTAAAGGTAATATTAAAAAAACAAAACGTGAATTGACCAATCCTGAGGAGAATGCTAACTTTAGAATAAACGACTTCCCATACACATGATATAGTTGACTGAGCGACCTTAATCGTGAATCTATTCTTAAAAAGTCATCCTTCAATATGATCGACGAATGCTGACCTTCAAGAAGAAATAAAAGATACATTTCTCTTCATTGCATAGAGTACAAACATTGTACAACTAAAACAGAACAATGGTCGCCTGTATAATGGAGACAGCGACCTAAGGAAATTCACGCTTCATTGCTCAGCCTTAGCCATTCACACTTGATTGCCCTTCTTTTGTGTTTTACACTTAATTGTCCCGCTTTTGTGTTTCACGGTCTATTCTTGTCATCTGTCATCTATTCATCACTACCTCAAATCAATCACATGACTGTCATGTGACTCCATATTCGTCTTAATTTCATTTTCCTTCTTTTTCACGGGATTTTTAACACGACTATTCCAGAGGTAGGATTTATATAAGTATTGTCAGATTATTTACTTTTGTTGGTTATCGTTCGACTAAGAATAAAATTAAATTGTGAAATTTCTTATTTTAATTAGTATGATAAATAAAATACAAGTTTTTTTTTATATTCCAATGACACGACTCAAAAGATTTTGATATGTAATGGTCTATATTAGGTACTTGATACTTAGTAGACAAAATTGAAAATTTTAAGTTTCTTTTTCTTTTATTTATAATTTTTAAACAATCCTCTGATGTTTGAGTTATATTTCGAAAAATGCCTTATATAAATCACAACTCACCGGAATCGGTTTTAAAGAAAATTTTGTATTTTCCTCATAAAGTAAATATTTTCAATGACAAAAGCAAATTTTCACCACCGAGGGGTAAATAAGCATTAGCTAGGAAATACGAAATATGCCCCCCCCCCATCCTTTCATTACTAATCAAAATGTCGGAGTAATCAGTTACAAATAAATGTTATAACTTTACAAAGTAAAATAAGTGAATAATTTTATCAGTTACACAATATGATTATCGCCTGATTTCCTTCTGCATTAAATTAATACATAAAATTCCCTACGCCCTTTGTTAAACCTCATTAAATCAATAATATGCCGCATGAATAAGACATGAAACTGATACAAATGACATTTTGAACTTGATCATCATCTTTTGATATCAATAGACTATAGACAATAGTTTAGTCTCATTAATTATATAATAGTGTTGTGTTTTGCGTGCACTATGCCTAAATAGTAGTCAGGGTTTGACACATGGTGCACGAGCCGGAGGTGACTACTATTTAGGCATAGTGCACGCAAATCACAACACTATTGTTATTATTATGCTGACTGTTGTTACTGTATAAAAACGGCAATATTTTTTTCATTCCGAATGTTTCATTACCTGTAACATTCGTCTACTCTATTATGACGTCACCTTATGCAACATGTACGTCATAATCTTTTTCTTTAATTTTGAACGTTCCATGCTTTAGGTATAATCTACAGATAGTTTTAGAGAATATTATTTGAGTGAAGGAAGGGATTTGCAAGAAACTATTTTAGAAGAATTATTTTGTTTATTTTTAATTTTAATTATAAAATATTTGAAACTAAGTTTATATATATTATAGTACAATAATTCAGATAACGGCGTCGGTGGCGTAATCGGTAGCGCGTCGGACTGACAATCTCGGGGTCGTGAGTTCGCTCCCCGGTATGGGCGTTGTCGGATTTTCCTCAAAAATGGAAGCCGTGCACTATTTCGGCATAGTATGCTTACGCTATATAAATCCTTAGAACACTATGCGAGAATAGTAGGGTATGGGTTATATAGAGACAATCTGACAGGAAGCATAATAATTGTACACACAGTGAAGAGAGAATATTACATAAAATATTTACAATTTACGAAACCATCCATCAAACCCCAGGGCTGGATAAGAGATGTAATATCAACACAGTTTTGTATTAAAAAAATATCTTGAAATTAAAAAAAAAGGAAAGGTAATTATTTTTTTTTAAACTGAACAAGCAGTGTAGTTGCTATAAAAATTTAAGTCAGTTTAGCTCTTAACATGTAAAGTACGGTATGTACGAGTGTTATTTCAAAAGGTAACATTTGGTTTTATTTAGAAGGGAAATAAATAGCATGCTTTATTATTTTTTTTATCAATTAGCTGCATGTATAAAATTTTCACGCGGGGATCTGAACTCAGGAACAAAGGAGTAAGTGTATCTATCTTCCTACGACTCTTAATACATGTATATCTCCCACGTTATGCCAAAAAATGTCTATCCTTTCTGCACAAAGATTTCCGTATTACTTCGTTATACACTATCTGTCATGATAACACCGATCTCTCTCTCTTTTTTCTCTCTCTCTCTCCCCCTTTCTCTTTATCCCCCCTCTATCTATCCCCTTCTCTCTCTCGCATGAAAAAACAGCTTTACAAAATAAGTAAAGGTTTTGTAAATTTAATATTTACAATGCCTTTATACTCCTTTACTGAAAAAAGGCAAAGTTCTTAAAGGTGACCTTTACATCAACTTTACAGGTCCTTAAAGGTAATGTAATGTCCCACTTTTTCTTGACTTTACAAAAAAGTAAACTTTACATTTAATTACATTAAATGTATAATTTAATTACATTAAATGTATGATTTAATACAGATTAAATTAAAAAATTACATAATGTAAATATATTAAAACAACACCTTTAATGAATTGTAAAGTTGAAATTTTGTTTTGTAAAAGGTCATATTTTTACTATGAAATATATTCATTAATTCCATGTGATACATGGTTTAATTCCATTTCAGAGCCCACATCCTATACATTGTAATCCCCATACAGCTGTAAAATATGCAAAAACCACAAAAATTCAAGATCCATTTATCATTTTAATGCAAAACATATATAAATCAGCACAAAATTCATTAACTATTTAATCAAAAATCCAATTGAATTCCTCATCAACATCAGGTTTGTCTTGTTCCTTAATGGAACCCTTTGTCCTTTTTTGAAGCAGTCTGGCACTTCGCGGGGGGCAATTTTTCAAATATGTCTTGTCCAGACTACTTTTAATGTTTCTCCAAGTTTCACTCTCCCAGGAGTATGGATGGGTGATGAAACCGTCATCCCCTTCTTCATCACTGGACATCAATTTATGGCTCATTTTGCTTTTTAGCAATTTGGAAACTGCTTCTCTTTTTTCTTGAGGCCAATTTGTTTTCTTTTCTGTAGAAAGCAGTCTTCTTCTGACCTTCTGAATTAGGGACAAAAAAAAAACAATATGGTCAGTGCAATCAAAACAACTTTCTGAGATGATTTTGATGTATTCTTTGATTTACCCTGAATGTTATATTTGCTTTTTTTACAGCCTGTTATGCATCATTTATTAGGTGTGTCTATCCATGCATCTAATTCATAATGTACTGTTGTAACACTGACAAATCATCACTGAGGTCAGCATGTTGGAGACAATAAATTGAAAATTCAGAATCCAAAGTAGCTAAATTCTTGAGGACTTTTTTTCTTGAATGAATTTATTTTCATTAAAATTATTTAGGACATTCCTTTATAAATGTAGATCTTTCCTTCAAATGGCAGACCAGCATTCCAATGAAGCAATAATTCAAGTTCTGATGAAAATTTGTATTGAAACAGTTTTCATTTATGGGGATATCTAAATATTTCATGGCTGACTTAACTAATTTGACTTTTAAATATTTAAGTTTTAAAAATGATCATATAATTAATTAAATGCCTTAACAACATCAAGTGTTGAGATTTAGGATGAGTCTTTTGATCATGATCAGTCACTTTTCAAAAATACTCTGAAAGAGGATGCAACAGGTACTTTTCATTATTGCTAATTTAGATATATAAAACTGACTATAAAATCAGAATAAAATTGCAGAAATATATGAATTACTTACAGTTCTACGAAACAAATTAACTCATTTTGTCAGTTCTCAATTATCCATTAAAAATTATGCAAATTGTATTCCTTATAAACAGACAGTATCATTGAAATTACAAAATTTTGTCCTATGAAAATATTAAGGTTTACAGAATAAATAAATTAAAACTGATGTACCTCCTTTTTCCTTTCATATGTAGCCTGCCGTTGCTTATGAAGAGTGTCCTTGTTCTTGGATTTTCTGTTTGCTCCCTCTTTCTTTGAAGTGAAATATCTCTTAACAGCAGCTAAATGTGAAATAAAGTCAATGATTATATATGTACCTTAAATTTTATTATTACTCTATGTAAAATGAAGGGGGATGAGGGTATGGTCATGATTAGGACACAATTTAGAATCTACCCCACCCAAGGATGCTTCCACATAATCAGTCTCTCTTGCCCAGTGTTTCTTGAGATGAAGATTTAAAAAAATGTTTCTACCTACTTAAATGTAAAACTTGGATTTTCTATATGTGCCCAATTTTACCCCTGGGGATCATGACTTGAATATTATAGAATTCACACAACCATAGAGTGCTTCCACATAAGTTTAAATTTCAGCTTTTCTGGCCCAGTGGTTTTTGAGAAGAAGATGTTTTAAAGATGCCACCCTATATTGTCTTTTTCTTGATTATCTGCCCTTGGAAGGGGGCTTGTCCTATTTTCTTAATATAAACTCTCCTTTACCCAAGCATGCTTTTTTCCATTTTTTGGTAAAAATTATAGCCAATTCATTCTTGTGAAGAAGTTAATTAAGCAGATATTGAGATCAGTAAACCTTAAGCTATCGGATCAGGTGAGCTAAAAAGGGACCAAAGGAGCTAAAAAAAACTCATTCAGCCCCTTTTCTAAGTTATGCTTTTCAATCAAATTTGAGTAAAAAACCATAGATGTATTAACAATACTTGCCATCCAGAACCTCATTGGAAACGTCCGGAGCAACACCTTTGACTTTTCTTTTGATGAATTCTGTCATCTCTGCATTCACTTCATCATAGTACCTGTATATTTAAATAAAGAATATTTTCAGACCAAATATCATTTCTTCTTCATATCATGTAAGAAACATCTTTGCTTTTTGGATTATTTTCTCAATAGATCAAATTATTTGAAATACTTATAAAACAATATGACTATAATATCAGTTAAATCTATATTTATATGCACTGAATATTTTTTTCTTTATTTCTTATGAAGACCATTGCCATTTATCAGTGCATAAATGACAACTAAACAGGATTTTTAAAAGTTGCTATTAATTTTTCATTAATTCATAATTATCTCCCTTTGGAAGAGGGCATGGCCCTTCATTTGAACAAACTTGAATGCCCTTCACCTAAGGATAGTTTGTGGCATGTTTGGTTGAAATTGGCCCAGTAGTGGTTCTTGAGGAGGAGATGAAAATGTGAAAAGTTTACGACACCGCCGACAACAACAAAAGACAATGGACAAATTTTGATCAGAAAAGCTCACTTGAGCCTTGGCTAACAAGGCTCAGGTGAGCTAAAAATGTCTTTGTTAATACAGGTAATTAATGTCACAGCTATTGCAGAAAAAACACATAAGCCGCTTATGCAGGTTATGTATTTTTTTTTTTTTTTGCACTGGCTGCAACATTAATTCCTGTACTTATAATGAAAGAAAGTATTTTATTATTTTAGTTTTTGCGTGCAATTTTTACCTTTTCTGGTAATCCCACTTTAGCTCTATATCTTCTCCACTAGCAAAATATTCCTTCACTGCAGTCTGTGAATAAATTGTCTGTATAAATGTCTTTTTAATGTTCTACTATATAGATACACATATATTGATACTTATATCCATGAAATTTAAACTTTGATAATTTTCATTCAAGCAAAAAAAAAACAATTCTTGATGCATGTAATTATATTACTCTACTTTTACCTGTTAGTTGGCTTACATGTTACACATGTTTCAAAATTTATGTTTGTAAGGAATTGTTTGCATATGCTAAAAAATATAATCTTTCTTCTTTATAACACAAGATATTAAATAAAACCTTACCCTGATTCTGTTAGGAACACTGATGGGTTCATGAGATTCTTCTTTTCTCTTGTCAAACTCTTTCTGCAGATCATTTACTTCTTTTCTCACCAACTTGACAGTTGAAAGGATTTCCCTCTGATTGTTCAGAATATTTGTCAGTTGTCCTTGAATACTCTTGCCTTATTCAAAATTGTTTTATGTGTAAGTTTAAGCACTTCAAATATTATCAAGCAGTGTAAGAATAAAAGAAAAAAGCATTTGATTTGGGTTTTTTTTATATAATGTATTCAAAATCCTCAAATATGTTAAAATTTTAGTACTTATATAATCATAGATCTTTTTTTGAAAGGTTAAGTCTTACAGCATGATTTTCTTTTTACTTGTGAATGTACTTCACCTGTACAGGTTTTAAATATATAATTTAAATGCTTTACCACTGCTTTTCATAACATCTGGTGACACAGCATTAGTTGAAACTTGTGAACTTCCAGATCTTCTAACTAGCTGTGTATTCTGCAAGATATTGGGAATAAATGATATTATTGTTTTACCATATGATTCAATGATTAAATGATACAGCTCATTTTTTGTTGGCATTTGATGAAGTTCTAACCGATTAGAAACAGAGAAGCAGAGTTACAATGTACATGTAAATAAACCTTATCTGCAGTTACAGTATCATTTTGAAATGTTTAAAATCTATTTTAGTTGCTATGAAAGAAAGAAAAAATAATAGCAGGCTTTTTTGTATGTTACATTTGAAAGGAAGTATGATTATCAGGGAGAGAAAAGACATCTTAAAAAAAGGAAGTTTGTTTTTTTTTTAGAAAAGGTAGGAGGGGGGGGGGCAATCACAGAATATGCTAATCAGCTGTGTATTCTGCATATTTTAAAGAAAAATAATGAGTATTAATTCATTTAAAATCATTGTAAAACTGACTGTATAAACATCATCTTATCCTGATATCTAAAAGAAAAAATAATCGGGATATTGATATATCGCAATACAATTTTTTTGGCGATATCACTCTCTAATACATAATATAGTGACTACCAATAAGTACCTCGCAGTTATCTAACTTACTACCGCTCTATTGCGGGGGAGTTGAAAAAGGTTCTGGGGCAAATGACTAATTTCTGGGGCAAATTTAATGCCAAAATCACAATGTTTTGCCAGATATTGAACCCTAAATAGTAGATTGTCAGATGAGGAAAGTTTAGAATATTTTATCTGCTATAACATGTGATGATTTTCAATGAAAATTAAACGAGGGGTCCGCTTCATTGAAAATATCGTTAAAAATGTAAAAATTTAGGATTGGCTCCTCTCAAAAAATTATCAGGCTGTTTCAGGGATTGTTTAGCAAGGTATTCCATCAGGTTTTTTTTTAACTTATCTGTCCTTATCAATGCTACAACGATCGATCTTGCATTGTGTTAAATAGCACATTTGCCCCCACCGAACAGATGTTTCCTACTTCCATCGCGAAAGAGTTCCGTTAAGTTAAGTAATAGCGATATCAAGTATTTACATGACAGGCAATGCAAAAACCTTATAATACATCCACCTCTTGAAATAAAAATTAACAGAACAATTTCCCTTCACCGTGCTTGACATTCTAGTTGGACACACTCATCCACATACCTGGTTCGCATTTCTTGCTGGTGTATGGATTTCTGTATCAGGGGCATCAATTTCTTGATCAGATCTATGAATCATTTGCTCTGTTCTGTTTGCTTTTTGTTGAGCCGTTTTCCTAGGTGATCTTCTCATGGGTCTAGCACCAGATTTCTAAATACATTTAGCAAATAATTTTAACTACCTGATATCAGTAAAACATTTGTAACATAGTAAGAAAAAAATGGCATTGTTCATACCTCTTTAAAACAGTAAACTTGGTGATAAATTTAGCGTAATAGTAATAAATATATTAATTAAAGATTAATTTCAGATGATATTATACCATTATGGACTCTTTTGGTGTTGAATATGGTTTGTTATTCACCAGGAAAATATTCATATTGACCGAGGCGAATATTCAATATTCATAATTGTAAGCCTGTATAGCAGCCCATTGGCATACTAATATAATAATTGATATTCCTTACAATGACAATGAATCATTCTGATTCCTAAAAGAATATCCCTACTGGGCTAGGTAATCTCAGTAAAATTATTGATAAATCAGGGAAATACAAAAAAAAAGCAATTGAATGAGATTGACATGTTGTGATAAGAATTTAAAATAACCATCCAGAAAAAAATATTTTAAGGTCAGATGAGACGTTCCTCAATATCTGTTTTGTATATCTTCTTAATATATGAAAAATATTTAAAATTTACAGAACATTCTGATTTTTAAAACAGTTTTTAAATGATTTTTAACTTTTTAAAAAATCCAAACTCTTCAACATTTGAAACCGGAAATAATTCTTTTTCTCCAAAAAGGACTATATAAGAAAAACTACACCTGGTATCTTGCAGAAATTCCTGGTAAGGTACCTAAATTTTTTTGTGAGTAGACACGTAGCAATACTTCAATTACAAACTCTTGGAAAACATTAAGGAACGTTTCGTCTGTCCTTAAATGTTTTTATATATACATGTACATGTAATTTATAGATTGATAGTATGCACATACTGGTAGACTTTTATTAGTATTGGTCAATACCAAGGGTTCATCATCAGATTCTTCATCAGATTCTTGCAAAACCTGCAACATGTGGCTTAATGGAATTCTTGTCCTTTTTCTTGGTGATCGTCGAGGTGTTGTAATCATCTGTAAACAAAACAGAACCAAATTAACTTTAAGGATTGTTGCTCAAGACAAAATGGTACAAGATCATAGCTAATAAATAGTCTCTAATAAAATACTACCAAAATCTAGAGAATTTTAATGTTCAATATCTTGTCGTTTTATTGAACGCTAACTTTGTATTATGAATATGATTATGCCCAAAACATTCCAAAGACAAGCGTTCAATATCCAACGGTAAACAAAAAGTTGGTCAAATTCGGTCCGCTTGCATACTTGCTACACTAACATCTAACAACATCCCTTAGAGGGTCACGTCAAAGGTCAAATTCGAAACACCTCAAGACTTATTAGATTCGATTACGTCAACAAATATGCGATGATTTCGCAGCGACAATTTGATTGGTTGATAGATTTTGAACTCTGACGTGACCCTTGATCTATGTGAGCGTAAGATGTGTAAATTAAAGAAAGGGAGTTTTTTTGTTTATTTTTCACACAAATATGAAATTATTTATTAAAATATAGTATGTATTAGACCCATTAAAACCTAAATAAGCAAATCATATCGCACGGTAGGGTCATCAGAATGATGCGATATTGAACGCTAACAGGACAGAGTCAGACATCAATTTGAATACCGTTACTGAAAAATCATTAATCTGAGGGTTTTTTTGTTGGAATAATTATTATAATTTACGTGGAAATGTTTTAGCTATATACATGTAATAAAGGAGTTATTGAACTTATATTGAACTTATATACTCGTTGGCTGTTCAAATGCACTCGCAATTAAAAAAAAATAAATTTCCCTCACTACTTTGTCTTCAGGTGGCAATTCCAAACAAACATTATTTTTTAAGGATGGCATTATTTGACAGAAAAATAATTCAATAAAACAATTATATTGCTGACATTTTATATAAAGATGGCATGACATACACATCTTAAAAGCACTTTGTGTAATTATATTATTAGTAATTACATTTAATATTATATAGTCTATTTATAGTCCCTTATATAATCTATACAAACGCAAACAGTTCATATCACTACTTATTCACCAGATTTTAGGCCCTATTCAACGGAGGGTCAATGCGCGTGCAGCGACATTGTGACGTCACAATCAAAATTTCGATCAACATTGTAAACAATGGTTGCAACGGCCGCAGCCAGCTACGTATCTGAGCAGGAAACAATTATTCAAACCTATTTCAAGATTATTTTTTAACATCTGGACGTCTTACACATAGCGAAACTCGGAAAGGAAAACACAGAGGCTACAAACAGTAATCTGGAGATTTTTTTTAATTAACAACAATGGAAGATCGCAAATGAAAATGGTGTCGTCATACAGCCTTCAATGTTTAATGTATTCAAATCCCGACTATATAATAAAACAATAATGGACTCTTTTGGTGTTGAATATGGTTTGTTATTCACCAGAAAAATATCCATATTGACCTCGGCTTAGCCTCAGTCAATATGAATATTTTTCTGGTAAATAACAAACCATATTCAACACCAAGAGTCCATAATTGTATAGAATTTAAATTTAAATTAGGGATAAATAATTTCAAGTTTTTGAAGTTGAATAATATTTCATGATATATACAACTTTCATTTTTTGAGAAATATTTTAGGCCAAAATAAAATTATAGTTTGTTTGGAATTGCCTCCCGCCTCATTTAAATGCCTCCTGAAAAAAATTTATTGACCAAAAGTAGGAAGATTTTTTTTTATTTAATCAATTTTTTTGCCCATTACATGTATCCCAGGCATTTGCACCATACAAAAAACACTGAAATAGAGTATCAGATTTATGTAAAATTAGTTTTTTTGTTGATTGTAGGTACTTTTTTTGAAAGTCAGAAAATGTTTTTACTGTTTACTGAGATTTTTATCAAAAATTTATCTTCAATTAAAAAAAAATAATTTCCCTCCCTCCTGTGTCTGAAACCCTTCAGGTGGCAATTCCAAACAAACATTATTTTTTAAGGATGGCATTATTTGACAGAATAATAATTCAATAAAACAATTGAATAAACTTACTTTCCCAGAAGCTTGAACGGAGACCCCCTTATCTAAATTCACCCTTTCTTCTGACATTTCTTGGGAACTCTGTGCATGTTTGCGGGGTGATCGTCTGAGTGATACTTTCTTTGGTTTCTGAAAATTATTAAAAAATCAAACATTATTATTTATTAACCAGTAAACATGTGAAATTAAAGAACATCAATAACAATTAATATGCTTAAATTTGTTCAATTTACCTAAACTGAAAAGGAAAATAATTCTTTTCAAAAGTTTATTCTACTGTAATTTCAAGGAAACTCTTCTGCAATGGAGTCACAAAAAGTCATGCCAATTAGAAATATGGTAAGTGATGATGATGGAATACATGTACTTGATAAAAGTCAGGGCTTGTTAATATTTAAATCTGATTAAAAACAGATAAAATTACACAAAAGGGCCTTTTGTAAATATTTGTTAATCAGATTGGTAAATATTTGTTCGAGCTACTGAAATTAGAAGTTACAAGTGCCCAGAGGGCATGTGCTTAAAAAGAGATGTGACTAAGATTTGAAGACTGTTACTACCACCCCTTAGGTATCTTGACTCAGTCACCTGAATTATGGACCCCCCCCCCCAATAAGCAAACAGAGCATTCAAATTTTTAAAAATAAATTATATCTCCAAGTTACTGTCAATTGTTTCTATTTATCTTGCACAGAAGGACATAAGGATATGATTAATGGGGAAATTATATATTTTTGAATAAACATGTATTTTTTTTAATAAAGTATTTAAGTTTTTTATTTTTTTTGGGGGGGGGGATTTGCATTTTAGTCTTCAGACTCTGTCACCACAAGTTGAATCAGTCTGACAAAGACTACAAGTTGAATGTGTGTCACATCAAGTTAATGTTTTAGGTTGCTCATTAAATATGAAAAAAAAGGCCATACGGTAGCTAGGCTACAATGGCGTATCGTACTGTACCTTATCAAACGACAGTTCACTAACCCAAAATAAAATGTTCATGTTAAATTGTAATAAACCTAAATAGTATATTGCATATATAAATTTCAATTGTATATAAAAGTTATCCATACCAACACAGAGTCCGACTCCGATTCGCTGTCACTAACAGGAGGAAGAATGCGCCTCTTCCTTGGCGGGGCAGCAGGGACGGAACTGCCAAGATCACTCGCCTCTGGTTCCGTGCACGTGTCATCATAATGCAGGTGCAGACTCTCCTCTTGACTTTCATTTTGTTCATTTTCAGAATTGCTTAATAAGTAATCCGACATAACTATACAAGGTTAAGACATTTGGGTAAGATTTGAAATCCTCCATCGTTTATATCCGCGAGCGCCCTCTTCTGATTGGTTATCAGCATCTCTCCAAATTTGGCAGGACCACTCGAGCGTTCACCCATTGATTCGTGTTCAATAATTTTTTATTCCATAGTTTTACATATTATTTATTTGTATTTTGATATGTTGTTCAAATAGTTAAGCCTATGAAACAAAGATAACGGCTGTTATATAAAATTTAATCAATTTTTTTTTAATAAAAGAAACAAAACCAATGCTGTCCGAATGATAATGAGTCTTAATTACTCAAGACGATAGATAGATCAAGAAATCCGCGCCAACTACTGGACAAAGAAAACTTAAGAAAATACCCAGACCAGTTATTTCAAGGGAAAAAAAATTGCTTAACTTTGTGATATTGATGCAGGTAAGTAAATTACGACACAAAAACTATGTCACATGTATTATAATAGACGTGATATCAGATGGGATAAGACCGGTGGTTTAAAAGAAGTGGGGAGGGGGTTGCACCGGTCTTATTAATCCATCATTGTTTTTATGTTTTGGCAATTTTTGAGTTCTAGCCGATATTATAGATCATAGACAAATAGAAGCGACAATCATAGATCTTCTTACCCATTATAATGTAATTAAAAAAATGTGCTTTTTAAAAATAATTTGAAAGCTAAAGAAGTGCAAGTATTTTACCAATGTTCTGGACAATTAATTTTTTAGTATTTTCCAAACTATTATATTTCCATTTAATTGTATTTTCCATTTTTGGGGGGGGGGGGTGGGGGGTGGGGGTTACACCCAATAAACAGAAAAGAAAGGCCAGACTTGTTTCTCTCCATATTTAATTAGAACAAATGTAAACTTCTCATGTTTTTTAATGCCCCCTATTCAATTCTATTGTGTAATAAAAATGTGGAATACTTGAAATTATATGATATATCATCTCTGCATGGTGTCAGGAAAAACTAAAATATGCATCACCCAATTCAGTGATTAATTTACAAGTATGTAAAATGTTCATTTTAATGAAGAAGTAATTAAAGATTTAGTTTAATTTTTTTATGTACCTGTGTGAATATACTTAAAAAGATTATAGCAGTAGATCTAGTCTAAATCTTTATTGACATGTTAAAAGTTTTTTTTTTTAACTAATTAATTAAAATATCAAAATTTAAAAAAAAAAATAAATAAGGATCAAGGATTTTTTTTTGTTTCAGGGGTAGGGAGGTTTCCTCCCAATCAATAAAATCCCTTCCCCACCCCACCCCGCCAAAAGTAAGCTCATTTCCCAAATGTAAAAAACCTATTTCTTGGTTTGGGGTGGGGTTATAGGTACTGATTTATATATCAACTTCATACCTATATCTTTGCATTCCAATTTCACATGGATCTGCCTTATTGAGAGGGGACCTCCGACCACTGTTTCGCCGGGGTACTTTTATTGGGTTTTGTATATTTAGTTAAGTATATACATTAAATAACTTTGTAAATTCTGGGATGGGTCCTGACTCCCCTCTAGATCTGCACTTGTTCCAAATAAGTATATACTCTATCTAAGTGTGGCTAGCAGCCACTAGGTTACAAAGAATCTTCAATTCCTTTCATTTGCATAAAAAGAGATTTGCAATAGTTACCGGTATATAAAACATTATAAATTTGGTATCTTCACAACTAAGAAATTACAAAAGTTTAATTGTAGAAATAAAAAAAAATTTGTGTGAAATGACTACTGTTTTACAAGTTTTCCCTTTACTTCTATAGATTTTATTTTCTTAAATATATGTAAATGGAACAAGCTTGTACTTCTTACATCTTCAAAATATGATCTTATAATTAGATACAATCGATTCACTGTTGATGACATGATAATTGGTCAGAATGGAAAAGCCATTACTTATCTTGATTAAGCTTAATTGTTTAGCAGAGCTCTTTTATTACCAACAACTATGACAAAACAAACAATTTTGAACTCAACATGCTTTAAGAGTGTTGCATATAAACATGTCAAACTTATCTTTGATGAAATTTCTACCATTCACATGCATTTTAATGATCACATTTTCAGGGATAAGATGCAATAAAGATAAAAGAAAAATCTTTTCTTTGAAAGTAAACACCAGAGCTCTTAGCACAGCAGGGCGTTTTGGCACCTCAGCAGAAATGTTGACACATGCAGTGGCACTCATACATGCTTTCTCTTTTACATGCATTCTTCCCTTCTTGTATTTGATGAATCTGTATTTAGCATGTTGGTATTAATGTTTATTAAATAATTAATATTGTTGATGATATTTATATGTAGATTCCTATTTCCTACTCTGATTGAAGTCATTAATCTGTATTTATAAGCCAGTCAGACTAAGAAAATTATCTGTAAAGTAAGGGTCGGTAAAGTAATGATAATTAATTTCAAAAATAGATGCAAGTCCCAGTTTAGATTTTTTTTGTATAAAGGACGATATATAATTTTATAAATTATATATTATAAAATTGATTTAAAAGGGTAGGGTGGTTATGGCCATTTTTCAATTACATTCTTTTGATCTCCTTTAGAAGAAGAGCTCCCAGTGTTTTTTTTTTTCTTATATAATGGTACCGAAAAACGGCACCGTTCCCACTTCCAAATGCCAAAAACATCAATTTTTCCCAAGTCTGTGACTAAAAATTCCAAATTCAAATGTGAAGCAAAAGATTACGAGGACATCATATCTCTTTGTTAAATGAAATGCACTTGTGTATTTATATGTAAGTTTGTCTTTGTGCAAAACACAAGTATTTAACAAAATTTGCAAGAAGATCAAAGTCAAATATAATCCTTAATTTAAAATGTCTTGCCAATGTTTTTTTCTGAATTTGTGTATAATTGCAAGGGATTTTAAAGGACATTTAATTTAAATTTTCATTTTTTTAAAGATTTTGATAAAAATCTTAGTTAAAAGTAAATACATTTGCTGTCTTTTATATATTATGTTTAGTACCATCAAAAAATTCTTATATTTTAACATTTAACTTTAAATCATTTGATTGATTTATTTATAATATTTAAAATGTAACATCTAAAAAAAAATGTATTAAATAATGAAAAAAAAAGACACATGGTCAATAAAATTTTTTCAGGAGGGGGCATTTCAATGAGGCGGGAGGCAATTCCAATCAAACTATAATTTTTTTTTGGCCTCAAATATAATGCTGTCTTGATTTATAGAATGTTCTTTACGAATGACCTTTTTTCTGTTATTTGTGTATAATTGCAAGAATTTTTAAAGTATATTTAATTTAAATCTCTTCATTAAAGATTTTGTCTATAAAGTAAGTTTATAACTATGATGTTTCTCAAAAATCTTATATTTAAACAATTTACTTTAAATCATTTGATTGATTCATTTGTAGTATTTAAAATGTAACATCTATTATAACATGTATTACTTAACTGTTATTAAACTTTTAATTTAAAACTTTACCTTAAAAAAGAAATTATAACACATTTTCTGTTTTGTGAATGGTTTATATGATTTACATGTATTACACTATTACTATCACAGCTTGAGGTACCAATGTTTATTGTGTGTGAATGTGGTAAGCAGCAGGGAGGGTTTAACATGAAGAAGCAAAAGGATAATAAATTTTGAGATTTTACAACACTTCAATTTCTTTTTTGAAAAAAACTAATTTTACATTTGTGTCTCCCCTAAATTTCAATTTTCATTTCAACTTGATATTAGGTTTATCTGGTTAGCTGTTTTTTAAAAATGATTTCATTCATGTAACTCATAACAATGTTTTCTCTCTTATTTGAAGATAAATAATTTTCATAAAACTTAAAACAATGTAGGTGTGAGTGAACTTGTGATATAATGATATATATATATATATATCATATTTAAATTTGCAAGATGTTATTTTGATTTGTTTTTTACAAACATTTAAAAAACATTTACAATTTATAAATAATGATATATTCCTGCAGTTTCCTTGATATATTTTAATTCAATACAAAATAATATTTTACATTCAGTTTCATGGGGAAAGGCAAGGAAGGGGTAAAACAAAGGAGCAAAAGAAGACGGCTGTTAAAAAGATGTCGCCCAAATAAAAACTTGGAGGGAAAAAAGAGACAGAAATCAGAGAGTCAGCAGGACAGGGCAGAATTTCCGTGTCAGAAGGATGAGGCAGAGTTAAGGTGTCAGCAGGAAGAAGCAGAATCAACGTGTCAGCAGGACAGGGCAGAATCAACGTGTCAGCAGGACGAGGCAGAATCAACGTGTCAGCAGGACGAGGCAGAATCAACGTGTCAGCAGGACGAGGCAGAATCAACTTGTCAGCAGGACGAGGCAGAATTTTTTTCAGAAGAAGAGCACGATGGTAAATAACATGTAGTTCTAAAAAGTTTTCTTTCAAAATGAAATAATATTTATGTGAACTAAATTTCTTGTATACAATAATGAGCCAGAAATTATTAAACTGTATATCAGAGTGAAATCAGAAATTATTTAGTGAAACTGGAACATAGATAAAATGTATATTCAATTTTTCCCCCCAGAACTTGACCATAGTGACATGAAGAGAGATGCCTTGTTTAAAGATTTTCAAAGATATTTAAAGTCCAAAGCAAAATTAGAAAAAGCAAAAGCTGAAGTGGAAAGGTGCAGTGGGACAGGTGTGATAAGGACTGCAGTTGGGCAAGGTAAATATGGATTTAACATCTGATTCACACTATTAACCAGAAATAAATTAATCATGGTTTCATGAACTAGTATCTGTAAGAAAGGGATATATATAAATACTTAAGTTTTCCTTTTCATCGTAAGATTTAAGAAAAAAATCAATTCAATTGTAAATTACCAAATCAATTTAAAAAAAAAAAGCAACCTAGGATGATCTTTATGAAATTATTTGGTTGCCCATGTCCATCTGACTAATTAAAACAGCATGGCTCAACTTTATTTTACATTCCTGGACACAATTATTTTTTCTTTCATTTCCTCTTATCCACTCAACAAATACACTTTATGTTGTAATTTTCTGGTAAAAAGATTTTCCCACTTCCCTACAGACCCATTATTTTTACTCTTAAGTTGGGAGAGGGCAAGCAGACATTATTTTAAGATGGCCTAATCTCAAATTTGTACTTAGGATTGATATTAGTTTAAATTTACTGTCATTAATAAATGCATATACATTTTTTGCTACATAGGAATATCAAAGCTTATGCTTAATGACTAGAAAAGTTTTTAAAAACTTTAATAGCGGGTTGAAACAGACAGAAGGGTTCCAAAGAAACATATTAAGAAAAACCTTTTAAAAAATATTTAAATGATTTGGTATGCCAAGGGCAAGCAAGCAAAAACTATTAATATTTATAGGTGTACTGGCAATAAATCAATGTAAATTTTGTCTACATGGAAAAGGGAAATAACTCATTTGTTATTATTTTTCTATTTATATATATATATATATATATATATATATATATATATATATATATATATATATATATATATATATATATTATATTAATAAAAGAAATAATCTTACAAGTATCAAGATGTTTTTCTCTGTGGTAAAACAATAATTTTTGCACAATTTTGAACATTTTATTTAAAATGTCAGTACATTTTTAAAAAAATAAAAATTTGACGATATATATAATTCTGTAAAAAATGCTCAATTGATCAATAGAGTTCAGGTAAGTAATAATGCTTTCACCTTTATAATGTAAAATTGTTTTCTGTTTTTTGCTTTATGAATGTATTTATGTTTAAGAAGCTTAGTATGCAACGGGATATCTTTTATAATCATAAATTCATATTGAGTTTTAATTTTTAAAAATGTTTCTTATATTTAAATCACATACTTTGAGACATGTTACACAAAGCCTTATTAAATATGCCTATATGACAAGTCTGTTACTTAAATTCCAAGAACTCAAAAAAAAATCATTATGATAAAATAAAGATTAAAAGTTGATGCCTTGTTTTTCAGTTAAGCTGGTATTCCTTAAAGAAGAATACAAGTTTTAAGCAAATTTTTGCAAAAATGGAATCAAAAAAGAGGAAACGAAAGGTTTGCCCAGGATGTAATGAGGAGTACTCCTCTAGGCATCTAAAAAGACATGCGTGTCCATCAACACCTGAGGAGACATCCGAGTACAAAAGATCAATTGAAGAAGAAGCCAACGCAGGACCCAGTTCTCCATTTATTGACCCGGATCATGCTGAGGAAAATCAAGGCAATACTGGTACCCAGGGTACTCAATATAATGTTTTTTCAGAGGAAGATTTTTCAGAAAGCTCTGATAGTCAGGAAGAAATATTCAATGTTGATTGTTTTTTAGAAGATGATTATTCTTCAGATTCAGATAGTCAAGCATCATCAAATGATGATGTCAAAGATAGATATATACTGTCATTTTTTAAAGCTCTCCTGAAATGGCAGGAGCTTTTTTTGTATCAGATCTAGCTTTTTCTTACTTGATTTTGTTTTTTAAATCATTACTATTTTTGGTTTCATCAATGTCAGATTTTGCATCAGGACTGTACCAAAAATTCCCCTCAAATATATATCAATTGAACAAGTTCATTTCCTTTGAAAGGGACAATTACAAAAGATATGTAGTATGTCAGAAGTGCTGTGCTATTTATGATTTTGCTTGCTGTATTGAAGAAGTTGAAGGTGTGCAAATTTCTAAGAAATGTAGAAATGTACTTTTTCCTAACCATACCTCTGCACATTTCCGCAGACCCTGTGGTGAACCACTTTTAAAGTCTGTAAATATTAATGGAAGAAACAAGTTGGTAGCAAAGAAAAGTTTTTGCTATAAAAGTGTTAAAGAAAGTTTACAGAATTTTGTCAAAAGAAAAGGTTTTGAAGATATGTGTGAATCTTGGCGTGAAAGAAATGTACCAGATGATATTATGATGGATGTATTTGATGGAGATATTTGGAAAGATTTCAATGGAAAAAAATACAACTTTTTTACTGATGAACGCAATTATGGTGTAATGTTAAATGTAGACTGGTTTCAACCATTTAAATATACAAACTATTCTGTAGGAGCCATTTACTTAACTATTTTGAACTTGCCTAGACATGAAAGATTTAAGAAAGAGAATGTTATCTTAGTAGGACTAATACCTGACATGAAATCTGAACCACCAACAAATTCTTTTATTGAACCTTTAGTTGATGAATTACAAACTGCTTGGGATGGATTTAGCATGAAAAGCTACAAGTCTTCACAAACACCAGTAATTTTTAAACTAGCTTTGGTTTGCGTAGGGTGTGATATTCCTGCAAGCAGGAAACTGTGCGGATTTTTAGGCCATTCGGCAACACAGGGATGCAACAAATGCATGAAGAGTTTTGAGGGGGGAGTAGGGGAGAAGAATTATGGGGGTTTTGATATATCATCTTGGGAATTAAGAGATTTAGAATCCCATAAAGAAATTGTCAAAAAGATAGTTAAATGTAAAACTAAGACAAGTAGGGAAAAGATTGAAAGACAGTATGGGGTACGCTATTCTGTATTGTTAGAACTAGAGTATTTTGATCCAGTCATGATGACTGTCATAGATCCAATGCATAACCTTTTTTTGGGAACAGCGAAAAAAATGTTATCTCTATGGAAAGATCACAAAATATTGATGTCTGAACATTTTGATGAAATTCAAAGCCAAATAGAAAAAGTACAATGTCCATCTGATGTGGGAAAGTTGCCTCAAAAATTTGCAAGCAGTTTTGGGTCTTTTAATGCCGACCAATTTAAAAATTGGACAATAATTTTTTCGATTTTTGCACTGAATGGAATTTTACCTGTTGATCATTTAGAGTACTGGAGGAAGTTTGTAATTGCATGTAAATTACTTTGTACTAGATCTCTTTCCAGAGATAATGTTAAGGTTGCAAATCTTTTACTATTATCTTTTTGTAGAAAAGTAGAGCAAGCTTTTGGTTGTGAGAGCATAACCCCAAATATGCATATGCATGCACACTTAGAGCAATGTATATATGATTTTGGTCCAGTCTATTCATTTTGGCTCTTTAGTTTTGAGCGAGAAAATGGTATTTTGGGTTCAATACCCACAAATAAGAGAAACATTGAAACACAACTTATGAGGAGATTTTTGAAAAATGGACACTGCACAGATTTATTGTCTGATGAAAGTGTTGAGGAACAATTTGGACCAGAATTTCAGAAACTTAAATTGTTGCATGATGATAGGGATAGAGGAACTTTAAGTTTAATCAATTTAAGCTCAAATTATGCATTTGTTAGAATGTCATCTAAAGATATTCATGTTGATGGTGTAAATTGGGCCTTGGACTCATTTGAAGATATTAAAATATCTACGTTGAAAAATTATACACTTTGTGAAAGAGATGTTGATTTTTTAAGACAAATGTACAATTCTCTTTACTCTGTTGAACCAGGTAACATGTTTGTATGTGATACTTGTAGATGTGCAAAATATGTAGATATTTTTGGTTCCATTCTTGGAGTGAAAATAGGAAGGAGTTGTAGATCATCAATGATTTTAGCTTACTGGCATAAGGATGATGGTCAGATTTGTACATATGAAGATATGGAACTTACACCAAGGCCTGGACAAATAGAAAAGATAATTCTTCATAATGTTATTATTAACAATGAATCTTGTGTCCATTTGTTAGCTAAAGTTAAATGGTTTTCAAAACTAGATGAGCAAACAATGAAACACTATGGAAAGCCTGTAGAAGCATGGCAAAGCAATGTATTTGATGTAGAAGGACCATCAACATTCCTTCCAGTACAGCGCATAAGGTCAAAGTTTGTATATGCATATGAAACAGTTAGAGGGAAAGATACCATTGTTGTCATGCCAAGAGAACGATTTCTTTGTTAGTTATAGTGACAAAAATGAACATGATGAAATAGATTCGGTTTTTTATATAGAATGTGTGCTTTGTGATTTTTATTTACACGTATTAGTTAATCAAATGAAAAGATGATGAATATTTCAATGTGATCTGTGTATTTATATTTTGTGCATGTACATCAATATTTAAAAATGTCAGTAGTAAATGTATTTTTAGCCCTCTTTAGTTAGATCATTCATGTCATTGAAGACATAAAAGAAATATTTAGTATTTTATTTCTGTAAACTGTGTAAGAAATGTGGTTTGAAGTTATATTTCTATTTATGTTACTTTTTAAGAGATTTTTGCAGTTATAATTTATGTCAATTTTTAAAACAATTGTACAAACTAATTTTTCATGAAGGACTAATTACACAAGCGAGGTTTTGCACAAGTATTTTAGAATTTTTCATCTTTGATTAACCGAAACATTGAAAAAGCATTCATTCAGAGAGGAAGTGGTAAATGTACAGTGTAGATTTTTTCTCTAACTGAGGACTGCAGTCTATAAAACAAACTGATCCATATTCAATATCAATTAAAGCACATTTTTTTGCACAATCATTCAATTTTTAAACATTTTTGACACCACTTTGTGAAGTCGAGCACATGCATTTCAATGTGTGGAGCTGGACACATAAAGCACATTCTTTTGCACAATCATTCAATTTTTAAACATTTTTGACACCACTTTGTGAAGTCGAGCACATACATTTCGAAGTATGGAGCTGGACACATAAAGCACATTCTTTTGCACAATCATTCAATTTTTAAACATTTTTGACACCACTTTGTGAAGTCGAACACATGCATTTCAATGTGTGGAGCTGGACACATAAAGCACATTCTTTTGCACAATCATTCAATTTTTAAACATTTTTGACACCACTTTGTGAAGTCGAGCACATACATTTCGATGTATGGAGCTGGACACATAAAGCACATTCTTTTGCACAATTTTCAATTTTTAAACATTTTTGACACCACTTTGTGAAGTCGAGCGCATACATTTCGATGTGTGGAGTTGGACACATAAAGCACATTCTTTTGCACAATCATTCAATTTTTAACATTTTTGACACCACTTTGTGAAGTCGAGCGCATACATTTCGATGTGTGGAGTTGGACACATAAAGCACATTCTTTTGCACAATCATTCAATTTTTAACATTTTTGACACCACTTTGTGAAGTCGAGCACATACATTTCGATGTGTGGAGCTGGACACATAAAGCACATTCTTTTGCACAATCATTCAATTTTTAACATTTTTGACACCACTTTGTGAAGTCGAGCGCATACATTTCGATGTGTGGAGTTGGACACATAAAGCACATTCCTTTGCACAATCATTCAATTTTTAAACATTTTTGGCACCACTTTGTGAAGTCGAGCACATACATTTCGATGTGTGGAGTTGGACACATAAAGCACATTCTTTTGCACAATCATTCAATTTTTAAACATTTTTGACACCACTTTGTGAAGTCGAGCACATGCATTTCGACGTGTGGAGCTGGACACATAAAGCACATTCTTTTGCACAATCATTCAATTTTTAAACATTTTTGACACTACTTTGTGAGGTCGAGCACATACATTTCGATGTTTGGAGCTGGACACATAAAGCACATTCTTTTGCACAATCATTCATTTATAAACATTTTTGACACCACTTTGTGAAGTCGAGCACATACATTTGATTTTTTGAAGCTGGACACATAAAGCACATCGTTTTGCACAATCATTCATTTTTAAACAATTTTTTTACCAACATGTGCTTATTTCGCCAAAATTTACATTCTGAAGGGGTACATTCTGGGTTTTTTTGTGTATGTTTCTACTACGATTACGGAGTATTTTTTTAATTTTTGTTATGTTTAGGTTTACAAAATAGGCTTAACTTTTACCTGTTGTTGTAAATCAAACTGTGTATATTTTGATTTTAATTCAGTGGATTTTTTTTACTATGTTTGTTTAATTACAATGTATGATTTACGTTATTATGTATACATGTACACACATTTTACAAAAATGTCATTGGTATATACATAATTATATTAAATGTTTCCTGAACACATTATATTATTGGAAAAATGAGTTTGTTTTTGTTGTGCTTCCTGTTCTCCATTACTACGATCTCAAATGGGTAATTTAAAAGTGGAGAAGACTTCACACCAAAAAAAACTTTGAATGAGTGACCTCGCATAAGTACATGTAGGAGTAAGATGAATCGCCAAAAAACTCCTGTATCTACCTTTATGTATTTTCTTTCATATTTTCTTTTTATAAATAAAAATCTGCTTTATGGCCACTTCAAAAGAATTTTAACCTCTCTAATCCCTCAGATATGAAAAATCACGAGCCTCTTGAGTGAATATTTTAGTTATGGCGAGTTAACCATTTGCAAATGTAAATATTTCCACACAAGATTTGCAGATCAGCATCGCCTAGACTTTCTTTAATGTGGGATTTTGTGAGGGGGTAGGTTTATTGGGGTTGGGAAGGGAGGGGATGAAGTATTCAATATGTCATTGAATCCCCTTCTTTTGGGAAAAACCGACACGTGATATAATGATATTTTTAAGTCATTAATGCATGAAAAGGGAACTCCCCATATATACCGGTACTAGTATGTATACAGAGAGAAAAGTGTGAAATCGAGGTCCATAAGGATTGCATCATTTCAAGTATTCGTAAAAGAGAAAGAATACATAGCCAAAATCTTAACAAGAAAAAATACCAAGTTGAAACATTTCAATCAACTTTTGTTTAAATTAAATATAAAATTTACTTTGTTGTAAAGAGTAAAGGTCGCCTTTATGCACATTTTGGTTTCGTAAAGTTGATCTTTATACCTTTACTTGAATTAAAGTTAAGACAAAGTTCACCTTGATTTTCCATATACCTTTTATCAAATTTAATTTCGAAGTAAAGTTTTGTAAAGCTGTTTTTTCGAGCAGTGA
>NW_026929107.1:7500-37804 GCF_032062105.1 Saccostrea cuccullata | reverse complement strand
GGTGTGTTGTGTAGGTGTGCGGAACGAAGGACATTTTGCGCGCATACGCCTGCACGTGCGGGCGCGTGAAATGACTGAAATGACTAATAAATTTAATATAGCCATAACTTTAACATTTTCCGATGAAATGCTTTGAAACTCATTATATAAGGATATATTAATAGTGTAGATAATGTGACACTGTCAAATTAGCAAGAACTCACGCGCATTTACGTGCGCTTCGCTCTGATTGGCTGAAACAAAAATCTCAATATCTTTTCCGTTTTTTGACGAAATGGTATGAAATTTAAAATATAAGCATACTTTAAGATGTCCTACAACTTGATGTATAACATTTGTCATGAAAGCATGCGCATGCACGTGCGCTGCAATCTGATTGGCTTAAACTTCAAATGGCTGTAACTCCCTTGTTTTTCAACCAACCACGATAAGATTTAGAACATAGACAGACACAATAGACTCCTATAAGAAGTTACGGTCATCATGCACATGCATGCACGCGCATGCACGTGCGCTTTGCTCTGATTAGCTGAAACAAAAATCTCAATATCTTACTTGTTTTTTGACAAAATACTTTGAATTTTAAAACATAATCATACCTTAATACGTCCTAAACTATGATATATAAAAGTTTTCAAGAAACCACGCCCATGCACGTGTGCTGCGATCTGATTGGCTTAAACTTTAAATGCCTATAACTTTTTTGATTCTCAACAAAACAGGATGAAATTTAGAATATGAATAGATATGACGGATTCTTACATTATGCTACTATCAAACTTGAATGCAAGGACTTGCATGCACGTGTGCGCGCGCAATGCGTTAAATGACCGATTTACTTGATATAGTCGTAATTTTTTTTATGAAACGTTTCAAAATTCAAAGAATAGAAACACATTAAAAGTGTAGTCACGATGATATAGCTTTCATGCATTGCACCTTCGCGCGCGTGCAATGATCAAATGACTTGTATACTTGATATGGCTGTTACTTTTATATTTCTTTATGAAATGCTTTGATGACCTTGACCTTTGACCTTGACCTTTGACCCCTTGACCCAAAGGTCACAATCCAGCTCAAGTTCGTAGATGTATTTACAAACTCACTTTAACAAATGCTTAGAATAAAAAAGTCAACCCCCCCCCCCTTCTCCTTAAAAAAAAAAATCAATAACAACGTAGAAAATTTCTCTGAAACTCGATCAACACCTGGGATCGACATAAAATTTCACTTAAGGTGCAGAAAAGACTTCATAGAAAGTTTCCTGAAAGTTTTACGGTAAGTCTCTAAAGTATATAGAAATTATGAATTTTTACGGCAAAAATTACAAATTCTGTCGTGTTTGAAATTTAAGTGCAGACGAACAAAGATATGATATAAACCTTTTAAAGCCTATTTCTCCAGATGTCGTTAATAGCATTCAATTCTACTGATATGAATTAATATTTTAATACCAAGCATTCTTCTTTTATTTCACCATTGAAATTTATCTGAATTTTTTTTAGAATTACACAATCCCCAGAAATAGCGAGTTTCGGTATATTAAAAAGCAATACACGTTTCTTTCCAGTAAAACCTCACGTGTTTGAATTCATGAAAAAATATTGATAAGGGGGTGTTAAACAATACCTGTCACATTAGCTGACACCAAAAAAACCAGGGTACGTACACGACATTTTCTGATTTATTTGCATATGCAAACAGGGCTACCCTCAAATCCACGTGTTTTCCATGTCTTTATAAACATCACAAAAGCACCCCAGGAAGTAGCCTCCTATGCCCTGGAGAAATAGTTCCTGTCAAAAAACTTTATTTATTTATAGAGTAGATAAAATTTCCTAGGCACAGGTACCAGAGTTGTCAAACTGGCCTGGAAGGAAATTAAAAAAAACTCTCAAAAGAAAGGAAAATCGGCTTAATGTATGGACCTACAATTGACTAAGTTCATTTTGATTGGTCAATTACCGGTGTGGTACCCCTAGTCGCCTTGAACCCAGTCCTGTCTTTCTGAAGAAAACCAACTCCGAGCCCGATGTAAAAATCTTAGTAGAGAAATGAGAATTTGAATTTTGCTGCCTTATTATGTTCCCCAAACGAAGTTTGGGAACATATTGTTTTTACTCTGTTTCTTATTATGTTCCCCAAACGAAGTTGGGGAACATATTGTTTTTACTCTGTTTCTTATTATTAGGGTCTTCCGTCTTCAGCGGAAGACCCTTCTATTATTCTTATGTTTCTTTTTCACTTTTCTTATTATTATTATTATTCTTTTTTTCTGCACAAATTTTGTGCAGAAGATTTCTCAGAGATGGTTGGATGGATTTGCTTCAAATTTTCAGAGATGTTGTAGGATAATCTGAAGTTTATACCGGCTGAAGGATTTTGTGAAAATCACTTCCGGTCTAGAGTTATCGCCCTTTTATCAAAATTCAGAGGACCTCCTTGTCCGTTCATTTTCTCGAAAACGGCTTGAGCTAGAGCGCTGAAATTTTCAGTGATGATAGAGGACATGTCCCCATGTTACTGGGAGTTTGGATAGTTTCCGGAAGTATCTAGTATGGAAGCTCGGTAGGGGTCAAAATTTAGGACACGAATCACGAGTGATTTTTGGAGACATTTTGCATCATATCTTTTAAAGTATAAATATTTTGTAAGAACATACTGAACATCATTTGTGCAGAACAACGAGATCTTTCAAATGATATCAAGAAAAAAACGCTGACTCATCACATTAGGGGCAGAAAGGGGCCAAAAGTCTTTAATCAATAACTCTTTATCAGTTAATATTTTGTAATATAATACTGAAGCAAAAATGTTTATCTCAACAATCTACAGCTATATATTATAATTTTTATGACGTATGGTACATAATTAGGGGCCACAAGGGGCCAGAAGGCTAAATCTTTGACGCTTTATATCTCAAGAGTGAGAAATATTTTGATAAGTAATATTGAACAAAAGATGTTCAAAATGATGTTCTGAACAATATGCAACCTTTCATTTTTCGCTAAACGTCCCCATTAGGGAGTTGAAGGGTTGGCCCCTAAATATTTCTTTTGCGTATAACTCGAAAACGAAAAAGAATCTCTGAATAGTTGTTGAACAAAAAGTGCTCAAAATCCTAAGAGCTTTAAGATGAAATCCAGAAAAAGGGGCTGGACACACAAATAAGGGGCCAAGAGGGGCTAAAAGTCTTTTTTCGATAACTCTTTAACAGTCAATAATTTGTAATACATTACTGAAGTAAAAATGTTTATCTCAACAATCTACAACTGTATATTATGATTTTTGTGTCGTATATTACATAATTAGGGGCCACAAGGGGCCAGAAGGCTAAATCTTTGACGCTTTGTATCTCAAAAGTGAGAAATATTTTGATAAGTAATATTGAACAAAAGATGTTCAAAATGATGTTCTGAACAATATGCAACCTTTCATTTTTCGCTAAACGTCCCCATTAGGGAGTTGAAGGGTTGGCCCCTAAATATTTCTTTTGCGTATAACTCGAAAACGAAAAAGAATCTCTGAATAGTTGTTGAACAAAAAGTGCTCAAAATCCTAAGAGCTTTAAGACGAAATCCAGAAAAAGGGGCTGGACACACAAATTAGGGGCCAAGAGGGGCTAAAAGTCTTTTTTCGATAACTCTTTAACAGTCAATAATTTGTAATACATTACTGAAGTAAAAATGTTTATCTCAACAATCTACAACAGTATATAATGATTTTAAAGTCGTACATTACATAATTAGGGGCCACAAGGGGCCAGAAGGCTAAATCTTTGACGCTTTGTATCTCAAAAGTGAGAAATATTTTGATAAGTAATATTGAACAAAAGATGTTCAAAATGATGTTCTGAACAATATGCAACCTTTCATTTTTCGCTAAACGTCCCCATTAGGGAGTTGAAGGGTTGGCCCCTAAATATTTCTTTTGCGTATAACTCGAAAACGAAAAAGAATCTCTGAATAGTTGTTGAACAAAAAGTGCTCAAAATCCTAAGAGCTTTAAGACGAAATCCAGAAAAAGGGGCTGGACACACAAATTAGGGGCCAAGAGGGGCTAAAAGTCTTTTTTCGATAACTCTTTAACAGTCAATAATTTGTAATACATTACTGAAGTAAAAATGTTTATCTCAACAATCTACAACAGTATATAATGATTTTAAAGTCGTACATTACATAATTAGGGGCCACAAGGGGCCAGAAGGCTAAATCTTTGACGCTTTGTATCTCAAAAGTGAGAAATATTTTGATAAGTAATATTGAACAAAAGATGTTCAAAATGATGTTCTGAACAATATGCAACCTTTCATTTTTCGCTAAACGTCCCCATTAGGGAGTTGAAGGGTTGGCCCCTAAATATTTCTTTTGCGAATAACTCGAAAACGAAAAAGGATCTCTGAATAGTTGTTGAACAAAAAGTGCTCAAAATCCTAAGAGCTTTAAGATGAAATCCAGAAAAAGGGGCTGGACACACAAATTAGGGGCCAAGAGGGGCTAAAAGTCTTTTTTCGATAACTCTTTAACAGTCAATAATTTGTAATACATTACTGAAGTAAAAATGTTTATCTCAACAATCTACAACAGTATATAATGATTTTAAAGTCGTACATTATATAATTAGGGGCCACAAAGGGCCAGAAGGCAAAATCTTTGACGCTTTGTATCTCAAAAGTGAGAAATATTTTGATAAGTGATATTGAACAAAAGATGTTCAAAATGATGTTCTGAACAATATGCAACCTTTCATTTTTCGCTAAACGTCCCCATTAGGGAGTTGAAGGGTTGGCCCCTAAATATTTCTTTTGCGAATAACTCGAAAACGAAAAAGAATCTCTGAATAGTTGTTGAACAAAAAGTGCTCAAAATCCTAAGAGCTTTAAGATGAAATCCAGAAAAAGGGGCTGGACACACAAATTAGGGGCCAAGAGGGGCTAAAAGTCTTTTTTCGATAACTCTTTAACAGTCAATAATTTGTAATACATTACTGAAGTAAAAATGTTTATCTCAACAATCTACAACAGTATATTATGATTTTAAAGTCGTATATTACATAATTAGGGGCCACAAGGGGCCAGAAGGCTAAATCTTTGATGCTTTGTATCTCAAAAGTGAGAAATATTTTGATTAGTAATATTGAACAAAAGATGTTCAAAATGATGTTCTGAACAATATGCAACCTTTCATTTTTCGCTAAACGTCCCCATTAGGGAGTTGAAGGGTTGGCCCCTAAATATTTCTTTTCCGAATAACTCGAAAACGAAAAAGAATCTCTGAATAGTTGTTGAACGAAAAGTGTTCAAAATCCTGAGAGCTTTTAAATGTTATGAAGATAAAAGGACTGATCCCTAATGTTAGGGGCCGTGAGGGGCCAAAAGTCGATTTTAGAAGTCTTTTTTGTTCAATGTCATTTTACAGAATATGGAAGATCATTACTTAAGAATGAAAATCTCAATCAAAATCTCATCTCATTTCATCAAGAATCGAACGGAAGACCCACTCGTTGCTCGCAACGAGATCTCATCTAGTTATTATTCCGTCTCCAGCGGAAGACCCTTCTATTATTCTTATGTTTCTTTTTCAATTTTCTTAATATTATTCTGTCTCTGCACAAATTTTGTCTCAGAAGATTTCTTGGCTCCATGGATTTGCTTCAAATTTTCAGGGTTGATGCAGGATCATCTGAAATTTATACCATTTTTTGGATTTTTTAAAAATCACTTCCGGTCTAGAGTTATCGCCCTTTTATTAAAATTTAGCGGACCTTCTTGTCCGTCATTGATCTCAGAAACGACTTGAGCTAGAGCGCTGAAATTTTCAGTGATGATAGAGGACATGTCCCCATGTTACTGGGACTTTGGATAGTTTCCGGAAATACCTAGTATGGAAGCTCGGTAGGGGTCAAAATTTAGGACACGAATCACGAGTGATTTTTGGAGACATTTTGCATCATATCTTTTAAAGTATAAATATTTTGTTAAAACATATTGAACAATATTTGTGCAGAATGACAAGATCTTTCATATGATTCCGTAAAAAAAGTGCTGACTTATCAAATTAAGGGCCAACAGGGGCTAAAAGTCTTTTTTTGATAACTCTTTTATAGTCAATATTTTGTTATACATTAATGAAGCAAAAATGTTTATCTCAACAATCTACAACTGTATATTATGATTTTAATATAGTATGGTACATAATTAGGGGTCACAAGGGGCCAGAATGATAAATCTTTGACGCTTTATATCTCGAAAGTGAGAAATATTTTGACAAGTAATATTGAACAAAAGATGTTCAAAATCATGTTCTGAACAATATGCAACCTTTCATTTTTTGCTAAACGTCCCCATTAGGGAGTTGAAGGGTTGGCCCCTTAATATTTCTTTTGCAAATAACTCGAAAACGAAAAAGAATCTCTGAATAGTTGTTGAACAAAAAGTGTTCAAAATCATAAAAGCTTTAAAATGAAATCCAAGAAAAAGGGGCTGGGTACTCAAATTAGGGGCCAAAATGGGGCTAAAAGTCTTTTTTCGATAACTCTTTAACAGTCAATATTTTGTTATACATTAATGAAGCAAAAATGTTTATTTTATATATCTACAACTGTATATTATGATTTTTAAGTCGTATATTACATAATTAGGGGCCACAAGGGGCCAGAATGCTAAATCTTTGACGCTTTATATCTCGACAGTGAGAAATATTTTGACAAGTAATATTGAACAAAAAATGTTCAAAATCATGTTCTGAACAATATGCAACCTTTCATTTTTTGCTAAACGTCCCCATTAGGGAGTTGAAGGGTTGGCCCCTTAATATTTCTTTTGCGAAAAACTCGAAAACAAAAAAGAATCTCTGAATAGTTGTTGAACAAAAAGTGTTCAAAATCATAAGAGCTTTAAGATGAAACCCAGAAAAAGGGGCTGGGTACTCAAATTAGGGGCCAAGAGGGGCTTAAAGTCTTTTTTCGATAACTCTTTAACAGTCAATAATTTGTTGTACATTAATGATGCAAAAATGTTTATCTCAACAATGTACAACTGCATATTAGGATTTTAATATCGTATATTACATAATTAGGGGCCACAAGGGGCCAGAATGCTAAATCTTTGACGCTTTATATCTCGAAAGTGAGAAATATTTTGACAAGTAATATTGAACAAAAGATGTTCAAAATCATGTTCTGAACAATATGCAACCTTTCATTTTTTGCTAAACGTCCCCATTAGGGAGTTGAAGGGTTGGCCCCTTAATATTTCTTTTGCAAATAACTCGAAAACAAAAAAGAATCTCTGAATAGTTGTTGAACAAAAAGTGTTCAAAATCTTAAAAGCTTTAAAATGAAATCCAGAAAAAGGGGCTGGGCCCTCACATTAGGGGCCAAAAGGGGCTAAAAGTCTTTTTTCGATAACTCTTAAAGAATCAAGAATTTGATATATATTAATGAAGCAAAAATGTTTATTTTAACTGTCTACAACTGTATATTATGATTTTAAAGTCGTACATTACATAATAAGGGGCCAAAAGGGGCCAGAAGGCTAAATCTTTGACGCTTTATATCTCGAAAGTGAGAAATATTTTGACAAGTAATGTTGAACAAAAGATGTTCAAAATCATGTTCTGAACAATATGTTACCTTTCATTTTTTGCTAAACGTCCCCATTAGGGAGTTGAAGGGTTGGCCCCTTAATATTTCTTTTGCGAAAAACTCGAAAACAAAAAAGAATCTCTGAATAGTTGTTGAACAAAAAGTGTTCAAAATCCTAAGAGCTTTAAGATGAAACCCAGAAAAAGGGGCTGGGTACTCAAATTAGGGGCCAAGAGGGGCTTAAAGTCTTTTTTCGATAACTCTTTAACAGTCAATATTTTGTTATACATTACTGAAGCAAAAATGTTTATTTTAACAATCTACAACTGCATATATTGGATTTTCATATCGAATATTACATAATAAGGGGCCACAAGGGGCCAGAAGGCTAAATCTTTGACGCTTTATATCTCGAAAGAGAGAAATATTTTGACAAGTAATATTGAACAAAAGATGTTCAAAATCATGTTCTGAACAATATGCAACCTTTCATTTTTTGCTAAACGTCCCCATTAGGGAGTTGAAGGGTTGGCCCCTTAATAGGTCTTCTTTTGCAAATAACTCGAAAACAAAAAAGAATCTTTGAATAGTTGTTGAACAAAAAGTGTTCAAAATCCTAAAAGCTTTAAAATGAAATCCAAGAAAAGGGGCTGGGTACTCAAATTAGGGGCCAAAAGGGGCTGAAAGTCTTTTTTCGATAACTCTTTAATTCAAGAATTTGTTATACATTAATGAAGCAAAAATGTTTATTTTAACTATCTACAACTGTATATTATGATTTTAAAGTCGTACATTACATAATAAGGGGCCACAAGAGGCCAGAAGGCCAAATCTTCGATGCTTTATATCTCGATAGTGAGAAATAATTTGACAAGTAATGTTGAACAAAGATGTTCAAAATCATGTTCTGAACAATATGCAACCTTTCATTTTTTGCTAAACGTCCCCATTAGGGAGTTGAAGGGTTGGCCCCTTAATATTTCTTTTGCAAATAACTCGAAAACAAAAAAGAATATCTGAATAGTTGTTGAACAAAAAGTGCTCAAAATCTTAAGAGCTTTAAGATGAAACCCAGAAAAAGGGGCTGGGTACTCAAATTAGGGGCCAAAAGGGGCTAAAAGTCTTTTTCGATAACTCTTTAACAGTCAAGAATTTTTTATATATTACTGAAGCAAAAATGTTTATTTTAACAATCTACAACTATAAATTATAATTTTGATGTCGTACATTACATAATTAGGGGCCACAAGGGACCAGAAGGCTAAATCTTTGACGCTTTCAATCTCGAAAGTGAGAAATATTTTGATAAGTAATATTGAACAAAAGATGTTCAAAATCATGTTCTGAACAATATGCAACCTTTCATTTTTTGCTAAACGTCCCCATTAGGGAGTTGAAGGGTTGGCCCCTTAATATTTCTTTTGCAAATAACTCGAAAACAAAAAAGAATCTCTGAATAGTTGTTGAACAAAAAGTGTTCAAAATCCTAAGAGCTTTAAAATGAAACCCAGAAAAAGGGGCTGGGTACTCAAATTAGGGGCCAAGAGGGGCTTAAAGTCTTTTTTCGATAACTCTTTAACAGTCAATAATTTGTTATACATTACTGAAGCAAAAATGTTTATTTTAACAATCTACAACTGCATAATTGGATTTAAATATCGTATATTACATAATAAGGGGCCACAAGGGGCCAGAATGCTAAATCTTTGACGCTTTATATCTCGAAAGTGAGAAATATTTTGATAAGTAATATTGAACAAAAGATGTTCAAAATCATGTTCTGAACAATATGCAACCTTTCATTTTTTGCTAAACGTCCCCATTAGGGAGTTGAAGGGTTGGCCCCTTAATATTTCTTTTGCAAATATTTTGAAAACGAAAAAGAATCTCTGAATAGTTGTTGAACATAAAGTGCTCAAAATCCTAAGAGCTTTAAGATGAAATCCAGAAAAAGGGGCTGGACACTCAAATTAGGGGCCAAGAGGGGCTTAAAGTCTTTTTTCGATAACTCTTTAACAGTCAAGATTTTGTTATACATTACTGAAGCAAAAATGTTTATTTTAACAATCTACAACTGCATATATTATGGATTTTTATATCGAATATTACATAATTAGGGGCCACAAGGGACCAGAATGCTAAATCTTTGACGCTTTATATCTCGAAAGTGAGAAATATTTTGACAAGTAATATTAAACAAAAGATGTTCAAATTCATGTTCTGAACAATATGCAACCTTGCATTTTTTGCTAAACGTCCCCATTAGGGAGTTGAAGGGTTGGCCCCTTAATATTTCTTTTGCAAATAACTCGAAAACAAAAAAGAATCTCTGAATAGTTGTTGAACAAAAAGTGTTCAAAATCCTAAAAGCTTTAAAATGAAATCCAAGAAAAGGGGCTGGGTACTCAAATTAGGGGCCAAAAGGGGCTGAAAGTCTTTTCTCGATAACTCTTTAACAGTCAAAATTTGTTATACATCAGTGAAGCAAAAATGTTATTTTAACTATCTACAACTGTATATTATGATTTTAAAGTCGTACATTACATAAAAGGGGCTACAACGGGCCAGAAGGCTAAATCTTTGATGCTTTGTATCTCGAAAGTGAGAAATATTTTGACAAGTAATGTTGAACAAAAGATGTTCAAAATCATGTTTTGAACAATATGCAACCTTTCCTTTTTCGCTAAACGTCCCCATTAGGGAGTTGAAAGGTTGGTCCCTTAATATTTCTTTTCTAAATAACTCAAAAACGAAAAAGAATCTCTGAATTGTTGTTGAACAAAAAGTGTTCATAATCCTAAGAGTTTTAAAATGTTTTGAAGAAAAAGGGCTGATCCTTAATATTAGGGGCCGTGAGGGGCCAAAAGTCGATTTTAGAAGTCTTTATTGTTCAATGTCTTTTTACAGATTATGGAAAATCATTATTTTAGAGTGAAAATCTCATTCAAAATCTTATCTCATCTCATCAAGAATCGAACGGAAGACCCACTCGTTGTTCACAACGAGATCGTATCTAGTTATTATTATTTTTATTCTTTTTTCTTCTTACAAAATTTGTGCAGAAGATTTCTCGGAGATGGCTCGTTCGATTTGCTTGAAATTTTCACGGTAGATGCGTTAACATCTGAAGTTAATTCCGGCAAATTATTTTTTGGAAATTCACTTCCGGTCGGGAGTTATCGCCCTTTGATCAAAATTTGGAGGACCTCCTTGTCTGTGATGGAACTCAAAAACGGCTCAAGCTAGAAAGCTGAAATTTTTAGTGATGATAGAGGACATGTTACCATATTGCACCTGGGTCAGGATATTTTCCGGAAGTGCCTAGTATGGAAGCTCGGTAGAGGTCAAAATTTAGGACACGTTTTATGAGTGATTTTTTGAGACATTTTCTATCATATCTTTTAAAATATAAATATTTTGTTAAAACATACTGAACAACATTTGTGCAAAATATCAAGATCTTCAATATGATATCAAGAAAAATGTGCTGACTCATCAAATTAAGGGCTGAAAGGGGCCAACAGTTTTTATTCAATAACTCTTTTAAAGTCAATATTTTGTTATACATTACTGAAACAAAAATGTAAATCTCAACCATTTACAACTTTATATAATAATTTTAATGTCATATGGTACATAATTAGGGGCCACAAGGGGCCAGAATGCTAAATCTTTGATGCTTTATATCTCGAAAGGGAGAAATATTTTGATAAGCAATATTGAACAAAAGATGTTCAAAATAATGTTCTGAACAATATGCAACCTTTCATTTTTTGCTAAACGTCCCCATTAAGGAGTTGAAGGGTTGGTCCCTAAAAATTTCTTTTTCTAATATCTCAAAAACGAAAAAGGATTTCTGAACAATTGTTGAACCCAAAATGTTCAAAATCTTAAGAGCTTTAAGATGAGATCCCGAAAAAGGGGCTGGGCACTCGAATTAGGGGCCAAGAGGGGCCAAAAGTCTTCAATCGATAACTCTTTATCGGTTAATATTTTGTAATACATTACTGAAGCAAAGATGTTCATCTCAACCATCTACAACTATATATTATGATTTCCATGTCGTATGGTACATAATTAGGGGCCACAAGGGGCCAGAATGCTAAATCTTTGATGCTTTATATCTTGAAAGGGAGAAATATTTTGATAAGCAATATTGAACAAAAGTTGCTCAAAATAATGTTCTAAACAATATGCAACCTTTCATTTTTTGCTAAACGTCCCCATTAAGGAGTTGAAGGGTTGGCCCCTAAAAATTTCTTTTTCTAATATCTCAAAAACGAAAAAGAATTTCTGAACAATTGTTGAACACTTTAAAATGCCTATAATGTTCAAAATCTTAAATTTAGAATTAATAATATTTGATTCTTAAAAGGGACTGGGCAAACTTGAATTAAGGATTGCCACGGGTGCGCGCGCAATGCGATTAAATGACCGATTTATCTTGATATTTTGTAATTTTTTTTATGAAACAAAGATGTTCAAAATTACAACTATATATTATGATTTCCATGTCATTTAATAATTAAGGGTAGGGGCCAGAATGATAAATCTTTCATGCTTGCATATCGCGCGCGTGGAATTTTGATAAGCAATATGACTTGTAAAATAATTTCTAAACAATATGCATCCTTTCTTTTTTGCTAAACGTTCTTTAAGGGTTGGCCCCTAAAAATTTCTTTGATGACCTTGACCTTTGAACACAAAATGTTCAAAATTTTAAGATCCCTTTAAGATGATATGAAAAAAGGTCACAATTCCTAAAATTGCAAGGGGCAAAAGGCCGATTTATTTAAAGACTCAATGTTCTTTTTTTACAAATGCTTAGAAATCATTATTTTAGAATGGAAATTCTCAATCAAAATCTTAAAAAATCAATAAGAATTGCAGAAAATTTCTCTGAAACTCATCTCATCTAGTTATTATTATTATTTTTCTTCTTCTTAAAATTTCACTTTTTTGTGCAGAAAAGACTTCATAGAAACTTTCCTGAAAGTTTTAAATGTTTTTAAAGTATATAGAAATTTATGAATTTTTACGGCAAAAATTACAAATTCTGCGCGTGTTTGAAATTTAAGTGCAGACATGTGAAAAAGATATGATATAAACTTTTTAAAGCCTTTTTGATGAAATGTTTTAATAGCATTCAATATCTACTGATATGAATTAATATTTTAATATCCACGCATGCTTTTTTATTTCACCATTGAAAGTCTCATTTATCTGAATTTTTTTTAGAATTACACAATTTTGAAAATAGCGATGTTTTAGGTATATTAAAAAGATATATACGTTTCTTATCAGTAAAACACGTGTTTGCATTCATGAAAAAATATTGATTGGCTGTTAAACTTTAATAGCTGTCACATTTGACACCAAAAAACCAGGGATTTGTAACATATTTTCTGATTTATTTGATATACAAAAAATATGGTACCATGCAAATCACGTGCATTTTCCAATGTCTTTATAAACATCAAAAAGCACCCCTCCCTTATGCCCTTCAGAAATAGTTCCTGTCAAAAAACTTTATTTATTTATAGAGTAGATAAAATTTCCTAGGCATCTACAAAGTTGTCAAACTGGTGCTGGACGGAAATGAAAAAATCTCAAAAGAAACAAAATCGGCTTAATGTATGGACCTACAATTGACTAAGTTCATTTTGATTAAATCAATTTTACCGGTGTATAAAAATATATAGCCTTGTAATCCAGTATTGTCTTTCTGAAGAAAACCAACTCCACCCGATGTAAAAATCTTAGTAGAAAATGAGAATTTGAATTTTGCTGCCTTATTATGTTCCCCAAACATCGAGTTTGTCTTATTTTTACAGGGATTATGTTCCCCAAAAGGGAATTGTTGGGGAACATATTGTTTTTACTCTGTTTCTTATTATTATTATGTTCCCCAAACGAAGTTGGGAACATATTGTTTTTACTCTGTTTCTTATTATTATTATTATTATTATTATTATTATTTCTTCTTCCGGGTACTTTTTTGTCCGCGAATGATCTTGTAAACTGTTCATCCAACTGGTAAAACCTTTTTAGGGTTAATAGGTACGTTATGTAGATTTGCGGAATCAAGGTCATTTTGCGCGCATACGCGTGCAAGAGCGCGCACGTGCAAATGTGAAATGACCAATATACTTAATATAGCTATAACTTTTCTAATTTTTGATGAAATGTTTGAAACTCATTATATGAGAATATATTAGTAGTATGGACAATATGACATGTCAAATTAGCACGAACTCACGCGCATGCACGTGCGCTTCGCTCTGATTGGCTGAAACAAAAATCTCAATATCTTTTTGTTTTTTGACAAAATGCTTTGAAATTTTGAACATAGCCATGCATTAGGATATCCTACAACATGATATATAAAAATTATCATGAAATCACGTGCATGCACGTGCGCTGCAATCTGATTGGCTGAAACTTTAAATGGCTATAACTCTCCTTGGTTTTCAACCAAATGCTTTGAAATTTAAACATAGATATATATAATATGATATTCAAAAAAATTATAACCATGCACATGCAAATCACGTGCATGCACGTGTGCTACAATCTGATTGGCTGAAACTTTAAATGCTATATCTCCTTTGCTTTTTGGCAAAAACAGTTTTGAAATTTAAAACATAGTCCTATATATAAAGGACATGATATAAAAAAAATCATCAAATGCACATACATACACGGGCACGTTTACGTGCTGCAATCTGATTGGCTGAAACTTTAAAAAGCTATAACTCCCTTGTTTTTCAACCAAACAGGATGGGATTTAGAATATAGATAGATATAATGGCCTTCTACAAGAAGGTATGGTCACCATGCTCATGCACGTGCACGCAAAAATACACTTGAATGAGCGTTTTTTTTTTTATACTTTTGGATTAAATATTTTAATACTTTAATATATAGCATATTAACATATATAGATTGTGTAGAGAATATAAAAATACATTAACATTGAAGTTGCAATGATAAAATTTGAATGAACATACACTTTGGGTAAACGTTGTTAAAGTCTCAAATGCATAAAGTTTGTCTTATTTAATTACGCTTACAGGGAATATGGCACCAAAAGGAAGTTGGGGAGCGTTTGGGGAACATCTGTAACGGTTCCCGTTACAATTAGCACTAGTTATTATTATTATTATTATTATTATTTTTTTCTTCTCCGGTACTTTTTTGTCCGGAATGATCTTGTAAACTGTTCATCCGAACTAGGTAAAACCTTTTTAGGGTTAGTAGGCATGTTATGTAGATTTGCGGAATCAAGGTCATTTTGCGCGCATTGCATGCAAGAGCGCGCACGTGCAACACGTGAAATGACCAATATAATATATAGAGCCGCAACTTTTCTAATTTTTGATGAAATGCTTTGAAACTCATAATATGAGAATATATTAGTTGTATGGACATGGTCAAATTTGCAAATCTCACGCGCATGCACGTGCACTTTGCTCTGATTGGCTGAAACTAAAGTCTCAATATCTTTCTTGTTTTTTGACGAAATCCCTTGAAATTTTGAACATAGCCATGCATTAGGATATCCTACAATATGATATATAGACATTATCATGAAAACACGAGCATGCACGTGTGCTACAATTTGATTGGCTGAAATTTTAAATAGCTATAACTCCCTTGGTTTTCAACCAAACAGGATGGTATTTGGAACATAGATATATAAAATGGACTTCTACAAGAAGGTATGGTCACCATGAACATGCATACACGTGCGTGTACGTGCTTTGCAATCTGATTGGCTGAAACTTTAAATCTATAACTCCCTTGTTTTTTTACCAAACATGCTTGAAATTTAAAACATAAGATATATATAAAGGACATCTACAATATGATATATAATAATTGTCATGCAAAATACACGCGTGCACGTGCGCTGCAATCTGATTGGCTTAAACTTTAAATGGCTATAACTCCCTTGTTTTTCAACCAAATGGGGTGGGATTTAGAATATAGATAGATGTAATGGACTTCTACAAGAAGGTATGGTCATCATGTATGCACGTGCGTGCACGTGAAATGGGTAAAATCAAAAATACACTTGAATGAGCGTTTTTTTTTTTTATACTTTTGGATTAAATATTTTAATACTTTAATATATAGCATATTAACATATATAGATTGTGTAGAGAAGATGATATGGTCATTACGCACATGCATTCACATGCGCACGCTTGCAATGCTAAAATTTGAATGAACATGGTACACTTCTGGGTAAACGTTGTTAAAGTCTCAAATGCATAGAGTTTGTCTTATTTAATGAAACTTACAGGGAATATGGCACGAAAGGAGTTGGGGAGCGTTTGGGGAACATCTGTAACGGTCCCCGTTACAATTAGCACTAGTTATTATTATTATTATTCTTTTTTCTTCTTATTTCTTCTCCGGTACTTTTTTGTCCGCGAGTGTTCTCAGAAACTGTTCACCCAACTGAGCTAAAACCTTTTTAGGGTTAATAGGTGTGTTGTGTAGGTGTGCGGAACGAAGGTCATTTTGCGCGCATACGCCTGCACGTGCGGGCGCGTGAAATGACTGAAATGACTAATATATTTAATATAGCCATAACTTTAACATTTTCCGATGAAATGCTTTGAAACTCATTATATAAGGATATATTAATAGTGTAGATAATGTGACACTGTCAAATTAGCAAGAACTCACGCGCATTTACGTGCGCTTCGCTCTGATTGGCTGAAACAAAAATCTCAATATCTTTTCCGTTTTTTGACGAAATGGTATGAAATTTAAAATATAAGCATACTTTAAGATGTCCTACAACATGATGTATAACATTTGTCATGAAAGCATGCGCATGCACGTGCGCTGCAATCTGATTGGCTTAAACTTCAAATGGCTGTAACTCCCTTGTTTTTCAACCAACCACGATAAGATTTAGAACATAGACAGACACAATAGACTCCTATAAGAAGTTACGGTCATCATGCACATGCATGCACGCGCATGCACGTGCGCTTTGCTCTGATTAGCTGAAACAAAAATCTCAATATCTTACTTGTTTTTTGACAAAATACTTTGAATTTTAAAACATAATCATACCTTAATACGTCCTAAACTATGATATATAAAAGTTTTCAAGAAACCACGCCCATGCACGTGTGCTGCGATCTGATTGGCTTAAACTTTAAATGCCTATAACTTTTTTGATTCTCAACAAAACAGGATGAAATTTAGAATATGAATAGATATGACGGATTCTTACATTATGCTACTATCAAACTTGAATGCAAGGACTTGCATGCACGTGTGCGCGCGCAATGCGTTAAATGACCGATTTACTTGATATAGTCGTAATTTTTTTTATGAAACGTTTCAAAATTCAAAGAATAGAAACACATTAAAAGTGTAGTCACGATGATATAGCTTTCATGCATTGCACCTTCGCGCGCGTGCAATGATCAAATGACTTGTATACTTGATATGGCCGTTACTTTTATATTTCTTTATGAAATGCTTTGATGACCTTGACCTTTGACCTTGACCTTTGACCCCTTGACCCAAAGGTCACAATCCAGCTCAAGTTCGTAGATGTATTTACAAACTCACTTTAACAAATGCTTAGAATAAAAAAGTCAACCCCCCCCCTTCTCCTTAAAAAAAAAAAAATCAATAACAACGTAGAAAATTTCTCTGAAACTCGATCAACACCTGGGATCGACATAAAATTTCACTTAAGGTGCAGAAAAGACTTCATAGAAAGTTTCCTGAAAGTTTTACGGTAAGTCTCTAAAGTATATAGAAATTATGAATTTTTACGGCAAAAATTACAAATTCTGTCGTGTTTGAAATTTAAGTGCAGACGAACAAAGATATGATATAAACCTTTTAAAGCCTATTTCTCCAGATGTCGTTAATAGCATTCAATTCTACTGATATGAATTAATATTTTAATACCAAGCATTCTTCTTTTATTTCACCATTGAAATTTATCTGAATTTTTTTTAGAATTACACAATCCCCAGAAATAGCGAGTTTCGGTATATTAAAAAGCAATACACGTTTCTTTCCAGTAAAACCTCACGTGTTTGAATTCATGAAAAAATATTGATAAGGGGGTGTTAAACAATACCTGTCACATTAGCTGACACCAAAAAACCAGGGTACGTACACGACATTTTCTGATTTATTTGCATATGCAAACAGGGCTACCCTCAAATCCACGTGTTTTCCATGTCTTTATAAACATCACAAAAGCACCCCAGGAAGTAGCCTCCTATGCCCTGGAGAAATAGTTCCTGTCAAAAAACTTTATTTATTTATAGAGTAGATAAAATTTCCTAGGCACAGGTACCAGAGTTGTCAAACTGGCCTGGAAGGAAATTAAAAAAACTCTCAAAAGAAAGGAAAATCGGCTTAATGTATGGACCTACAATTGACTAAGTTCATTTTGATTGGTCAATTACCGGTGTGGTACCCCTAGTCGCCTTGAACCCAGTCCTGTCTTTCTGAAGAAAACCAACTCCGAGCCCGATGTAAAAATCTTAGTAGAGAAATGAGAATTTGAATTTTGCTGCCTTATTATGTTCCCCAAACGAAGTTTGGGAACATATTGTTTTTACTCTGTTTCTTATTATTATGTTCCCCAAACGAAGTTGGGGAACATATTGTTTTTACTCTGTTTCTTATTATTATTATTATTATTATTATTATTATTTTTCTTCTTCTTCCTGGGTACTTTTTTGTCCGGGAATGATCTTGTAAACTGTTCATCCGATGTAGGTAAAACCTTTTTAGGGTTAGTAGACACGTTATGTAGATTTGTGGAATCAAGGTCATTTTGCGCGCACGTGCGTGCAAGAGCGCGCACGCGCAACACGTGAAATGACCAATATAATATATAGAGCCGCAACTTTTCTAATTTTTGATGAAATGCTTTGAAACTCATAATATGAGAATATATTAGTTGTATGGACATGATGACATGGTCAAATCTCACGTGCATGCACGTGCGCTTCGCTCTGATTGGCTGAAACTAAAGTCTCAATATCTTTCTTGTTTTTTGACAAAATCCTTTGAAATTTTGAACATAGCCATGCATTAGGATATCCTACAACATGATATATAGCAATTATCATAAAATCACGTGCATGCACGTGCGCTGCAATCTGATTGGCTGAAATTTTAAATAGCTATAACTCCCTTGGTTTTCAACCAGACAGGATGGGATTTGGAACATAGATATATATAATGAACTTCTACAAGAAGGTATTATAACCATGCACATGCATACACGTGCGTGTACGAATGCTACAATCTGATTGGCTGAAACTTTAAACAGCTATAACTCCCTTGGTTTTCAACCAAACAGGTTGGGATTTGGAACAAAGATATATATAAAGGACATCTATAAGAAGGTATGGTCACCCTGCACATACATACACGGGCGTGTACGTGCGCTGCAATCTGATTGGCTGAAACTTTAAAAAGCTATAACTCCCTTGGTTTTCAACCAAATGGGGTGGGATTTAGAATATAGATAGATGTAATGGACTTCTACAAGAAGGTATGGTCACCATGCTCATGTATGCACGTGCGTGCACGTGAAATGGGTAAAATCAAAAATACACTTGAATGAGCGTTTTTTTTTTTTATACTTTTGGATTAAATATTTTAATACTTTAATATATAGCATATTAACATATATAGATTGTGTAGAGAATATGATATGGTCATTAGGCACATACATTAACATGCGCAAGTGTGCAATGATAAAATTTGAATGAACATAGTACACTTCTGGGTAAACGTTGTTAAAGTCTCAAATGCATAAAGTTTGTCTTATTTAATTACGCTTACAGGGAATATGACTATAAAAGGAAGTTGGGGAGCGTTTGGGGAACATCTGTAACGGTCCCCGTTACAATTAGCACTAGTTATTATGTTCCCCAAACGAAGTTGGGGAACATATTGTTTTTACTCTGTTTCTTATTATTATTATTATTATTATTATTATTATTATTCTTTTTTCTTCTTATTTCTTCTCCGGTAAGTGTCCGGATGTGTTCTCAGAAACTGTTCACCAAACTAAGTTAAAACCTTTTTAGGGTAAGTAGGCATGTTGTGTAGATGTGCCGAACGAAGGTCATTTTGCGCGCATTCGCATGCACGTGCGGGCGCGTGCAATGAGTAAAATGACTGATATATTTAATATGGTTGTAACTTTTATATTTTTTGATAAAATGTTTTGAAACTCATTATATAAAGATATATAAGATGTGTAGATAAGATGACATGGTCAAATTTGCATGAACTCACGCGCATGCACGTGCGCTTTGCTCTGATTGGCTGAAACAGAAATCTCAATATCTTTTTTGTTTTATGATATAATGCTTTGAAATTTATAACATAGACATGCATTAGGATGTACTACAATATGATATATAAAATGTTTCATGAAATCACGCGCATGCGCGTGCGCTGCAATCTGATTGGCTGAAACTTTAAATGAGTATAACTCCCTTGGTTTTCAACCAAACAGCATGGGATTTAGAACATAGATAGACATAAAGGACTCCTACAATATGGTATAGTCACCATTCACATGCATGCACGTGCGTGCACGTGCGCTTTGCTCTGATTGGCTGAAACAAAAATCTCAATATCTTTTCTGTTTTTTTTACAAAATGCTTTGAAATTTAAAACATAAGCAAACTTTAAGATGTCCAACAATATGATATATAATAGTTGTCATGAAAATACGCGCATGCACGTGCGCTGCAATCTGATTGGCTTAAACTTTAAATGGCTATAACTCCCTTGTTTTTCAACCAAACAGGATGGGATTAAGAACATAGACAGACATAATGGACTCCTACAAGAAGGTATGGTCATCATGCACGTGCGTGCACGTGCAAATGAGTAAAATAGTGTAGACAAGATGATATCGTCATTACGCTCATGCAATCACATGCGCACGCCTGCAATTGCTTAAATTTGAAATACTTGGTATACTTTTGGGAAAACGTTGTTTACGTCTTAAATGCATGGATTTTGCCTCCTTTAATGAAACTTACAGGGAATATGGCACGAGAAGGGAGTTGGGGAGCGTTTGGGGAACATCTGTAACGGTTCCCGTTACAATTAGCACTAGTTATTATTATTATTCTTTTTTTTTATTATTTCTTCTCCGGTACTTTTTTGTCCGCGAGTGTTCTCAGAAACTGTTCACCCAACTGAGCTAAAACCTTTTTAGGGTTAATAGGTGTGTTGTGTAGGTGTGCGGAACGAAGGTCATTTTGCGCGCATACGCCTGCACGTGCGGGCGCGTGAAATGACTGAAATGACTAATATATTTAATATAGCCATAACTTTAACATTTTCCGATGAAATGCTTTGAAACTCATTATATAAGGATATATTAATAGTGTAGATAATGTGACACTGTCAAATTAGCAAGAACTCACGCGCATTTACGTGCGCTTCGCTCTGATTGGCTGAAACAAAAATCTCAATATCTTTTCCGTTTTTTGACGAAATGGTATGAAATTTAAAATATAAGCATACTTTAAGATGTCCTACAACATGATGTATAACATTTGTCATGAAAGCATGCGCATGCACGTGCGCTGCAATCTGATTGGCTTAAACTTCAAATGGCTGTAACTCCCTTGTTTTTCAACCAACCACGATAAGATTTAGAACATAGACAGACACAATAGACTCCTATAAGAAGTTACGGTCATCATGCACATGCATGTACGCGCATGCACGTGCGCTTTGCTCCGATTAGCTGAAACAAAAATCTCAATATCTTACTTGTTTTTTGACAAAATACTTTGAATTTTAAAACATAATCATACCTTAATACGTCCTAAACTATGATATATAAAAGTTTTCAAGAAACCACGCCCATGCACGTGTGCTGCGATCTGATTGGCTTAAACTTTAAATGCCTATAACTTTTTTGATTCTCAACAAAACAGGATGAAATTTAGAATATGAATAGATATGACGGATTCTTACATTATGCTACTATCAAACTTGAATGCAAGGACTTGCATGCACGTGTGCGCGCGCAATGCGTTAAATGACCGATTTACTTGATATAGTCGTAATTTTTTTTATGAAACGTTTCAAAATTCAAAGAATAGAAACACATTAAAAGTGTAGTCACGATGATATAGCTTTCATGCATTGCACCTTCGCGCGCGTGCAATGATCAAATGACTTGTATACTTGATATGGCCGTTACTTTTATATTTCTTTATGAAATGCTTTGATGACCTTGAAAACCTTTGACCTTGACCTTTGACCCCTTGACCCAAAGGTCACAATCCAGCTCAAGTTCGTAGATGTATTTACAAACTCACTTTAACAAATGCTTAGAATAAAAAAGTCAACCCCCCCCCCCCTTTTCCTTAAAAAAAAAAAAATTTAACAATTTTTATTATTACAACGTATTATTATAAAATTTCTCTGAAACTGTTGATAAAAACCTTTTTAACCTTATTTTAACACCTGGGAACGATTTTAGATATACAACTGCATTTATAAAATTTCACTTTTTTTTAGGTGCAGAAAAGACTTCATAGAAAGTTTCTTGAAAGTTTTAATTTCATTAGATAAGTCAAGTACTAAATTAGTATATAGAAATTATCCAATTTTTACATCATTTGAAAAATTACAAATTCTGTCGTGTTTGAAAAAACTTTAACTTTGGTTTTCAAGTGCAGACGAAAAAATGTAAAATGATATAAACCTTTTAAACATGCCTATTTACCATTTTTTTACCGGTGTGGTACAATAAATCACGTGCTGTCATTGAAGAAAACCAACTTCACGAATGTAAAAATCTTATTTTTTAAGAAATGATTTGAATTTTGCTGATTATTATACTTCCCCATAACGATAGTTTGGGAAATATATATTGTTACTCTGTTTGCACGTTATATTGATATTGTTATGCATGTTTTTTTTATCCAGGCTTTTCTCAATACTTCTGGGGAATCTTTTAAAACTTTATTTTAATACCAAGCATTTTATGTTCGTTCATTTCCACCATTGCCATGAAATTTAAAAAGCTTCTGAATTTTTTTCTCTCTCCGTTACAAATTCCAAAACCAGAAAATGATTAGTATCTTAGTATATTTTAAAATTTTCAAATAATCGATTATTGTTTTCCTTCTGTTTTTAGTTTCTTCTTTAATTTTTAATTTTCTCAAAACCTCACGTGTTTGAAACTTTCAATGTTAATTTTTTTGATGAAAAATTTTTATTTTTTTATGAAAATAATTGTAATGGGGTGTTAAACAATACTGTCAATAAACATTAGCTGACAAATAAAAAACCAAAGGTACGTACATTTAACAAGTGAATTCCGACAAGTTTTCTGATTTATTTATTTTTTTTTTTTTAAAAATATTTATTAACAGATATTCTATGATAATACAAAATGCTACCCTCAAATCCACGTGTTTTCCATGTCTTTATAGCGGAACACATTCCGCTAAAACCTTTTTAGGGTTAACTTTTCACGCTTCATCACAAAAGCACCGATTTATCATATATAAGAAACATATAGCCTTACAAGAGAAGGAAATTATGAGAGATGTGCCTCCTATGCCTTGTCAATAGATGTTATAATTATTTTATTTAGTATGTATAAAAAAAATCAAATTTTTTATTTATTTTGCATTTTTTTTTAGATAAAATTTCTTATTTAGGCACTTGTATATTGACATAATTTCAATTAATTTCATGTGTCAAGAGTTGCACGTGCAAACGTGAAATGACAAGTTGTATAAATGGCCTTTTCTATTTTTAAAAAAACTCTCAAAAGAAAGATATATTGGTATAAATCTTTTACCCTTACCTATATTAAAGTAAAATAACCTGTTTTTATAATGTTTTACATTTTTGATGAAATGATTTGAAACAATTGGTTTATATTATAGCTAAGCCTTAGCAATGGCATTGCACTTGTATGGAATATCTTTCTACAAAACTAAGTTCATATTTGATTGTGTCAATTACCGGTGTGGTATGTTATCATAAATTTTTGATATTGATATTGAATTCATACACGTCCATGTCTTTCTGAGAAAGTTTACACATGATTTATCATTTCATAAAAACATCAGCCCTGTACAATACAAAATGCTCGAATTGAAGGTGACATGTCAAAAAACGTTTTCCGGCAGAACCTCTAAAAATGAAAGTGAAATTTCAGAGTTCTCACTGTCGTTATAATACACAAAATAATTCGGCTGATCTTCTTAAAAAATTACATTTGCCAAAGCTTTATTGGTAGGAAAGATACTGCCAATAAACAAGTATGAGGCTCAGTTCAGTACATCTGCCCAATTTCTTTTATGCAAGTCTGCAAATTTAGGAACTTGTAATTTTTTCCTGCACTACTTTCTTCTCCTACCGATTCTAAAAATAAAATGGGATGTACCCAATTAAGGTCTTCCGTTTCAAAATGTTTGGAAAGGACTGATACGACTCCATGGTTGTCCAAGCTTAGCTAATGAACCATTGTTTTAGTGATGATAAAAATGAAAGTTTGGGACGGGGCGACATATGTTTGCTTACAATAGCAGTTTCTTTTATTATTATTATTATTCTTTTTTCTTCTTATTTCTTCTCCGGTACTTTTTTGTCCGCGAGTGTTCTCAGAAACTGTTCACCCAACTGAGCTAAAACCTTTTTAGGGTTAATAGGTGTGTTGTGTAGGTGTGCGGAACGAAGGTCATTTTGCGCGCATACGCCTGCACGTGCGGGCGCGTGAAATGACTGAAATGACTAATATATTTAATATAGCCATAACTTTAACATTTTCCGATGAAATGCTTTGAAACTCATTATATAAGGATATATTAATAGTGTAGATAATGTGACACTGTCAAATTAGCAAGAACTCACGCGCATTTACGTGCGCTTCGCTCTGATTGGCTGAAACAAAAATCTCAATATCTTTTCCGTTTTTTGACGAAATGGTATGAAATTTAAAATATAAGCATACTTTAAGATGTCCTACAACATGATGTATAACATTTGTCATGAAAGCATGCGCATGCACGTGCGCTGCAATCTGATTGGCTTAAACTTCAAATGGCTGTAACTCCCTTGTTTTTCAACCAACCACGATAAGATTTAGAACATAGACAGACACAATAGACTCCTATAAGAAGTTACGGTCATCATGCACATGCATGTACGCGCATGCACGTGCGCTTTGCTCCGATTAGCTGAAACAAAAATCTCAATATCTTACTTGTTTTTTGACAAAATACTTTGAATTTTAAAACATAATCATACCTTAATACGTCCTAAACTATGATATATAAAAGTTTTCAAGAAACCACGCCCATGCACGTGTGCTGCGATCTGATTGGCTTAAACTTTAAATGCCTATAACTTTTTTGATTCTCAACAAAACAGGATGAAATTTAGAATATGAATAGATATGACGGATTCTTACATTATGCTACTATCAAACTTGAATGCAAGGACTTGCATGCACGTGTGCGCGCGCAATGCGTTAAATGACCGATTTACTTGATATAGTCGTAATTTTTTTTATGAAACGTTTCAAAATTCAAAGAATAGAAACACATTAAAAGTGTAGTCACGATGATATAGCTTTCATGCATTGCACCTTCGCGCGCGTGCAATGATCAAATGACTTGTATACTTGATATGGCCGTTACTTTTATATTTCTTTATGAAATGCTTTGATGACCTTGACCTTTGACCTTGACCTTTGACCCCTTGACCCAAAGGTCACAATCCAGCTCAAGTTCGTAGATGTATTTACAAACTCACTTTAACAAATGCTTAGAATAAAAAAGTCAACCCCCCCCCCTTCTCCTTAAAAAAAAAATCAATAACAACGTAGAAAATTTCTCTGAAACTCGATCAACACCTGGGATCGACATAAAATTTCACTTAAGGTGCAGAAAAGACTTCATAGAAAGTTTCCTGAAAGTTTTACGGTAAGTCTCTAAAGTATATAGAAATTATGAATTTTTACGGCAAAAATTACAAATTCTGTCGTGTTTGAAATTTAAGTGCAGACGAAAAAAGATATGATATAAACCTTTTAAAGCCTATTTCTCCAGATGTCGTTAATAGCATTCAATTCTACTGATATGAATTAATATTTTAATACCAAGCATTCTTCTTTTATTTCACCATTGAAATTTATCTGAATTTTTTTTAGAATTACACAATCCCCAGAAATAGCGAGTTTCGGTATATTAAAAAGCAATACACGTTTCTTTCCAGTAAAACCTCACGTGTTTGAATTCATGAAAAAATATTGATAAGGGGGTGTTAAACAATACCTGTCACATTAGCTGACACCAAAAAACCAGGGTACGTACACGACATTTTCTGATTTATTTGCATATGCAAACAGGGCTACCCTCAAATCCACGTGTTTTCCATGTCTTTATAAACATCACAAAAGCACCCCAGGAAGTAGCCTCCTATGCCCTGGAGAAATAGTTCCTGTCAAAAAACTTTATTTATTTATAGAGTAGATAAAATTTCCTAGGCACAGGTACCAGAGTTGTCAAACTGGCCTGGAAGGAAATTAAAAAAACTCTCAAAAGAAAGGAAAATCGGCTTAATGTATGGACCTACAATTGACTAAGTTCATTTTGATTGGTCAATTACCGGTGTGGTACCCCTAGTCGCCTTGAATCCAGTCCTGTCTTTCTGAAGAAAACCAACTCCGAGCCCGATGTAAAAATCTTAGTAGAGAAATGAGAATTTGAATTTTGCTGCCTTATTATGTTCCCCAAACGAAGTTTGGGAACATATTGTTTTTACTCTGTTTCTTATTATTAAGGTCTTCCGTTTCCAACGGAAGACCTTATTGTTTTCGTTCGGTTTCTTTTTCCCTATTATTATTATTATTATTTTTCTTACCGATTTTTGTGCACGCCAGTTCTCGGAAACGGCTCGGTCGATTTTCACGAAACTTTCAGATCTGATAGATATTGGTCTGAACCTTATTGGAAATTTTTTATAAGTACGTCGTCACTTCCGGTCGTGAGATATGGACGATTTACTGATTTTAAGAGGGTCAGCTTGTCCGGGCAATCACTAAAAAACGAATGAAGATATTGACTTGAGATTTTCAGTGAAGGTAGAGGAAGGATTGCTAAATTGCTTTTTTGAGTCTATATCTTTCCAGCGCAAAAGGCGTTGAAGCTTTCTCGTTATAATTATTATTTTTCTGACCATCAAATTTTGTGCACGTGATTTCTCGAAGACTACTGGATGGATTTTTATGAAATTTGCAGGAACAATGTGTTGCTATCTGCAGTTATTATATCCTGGAGATTTTTTGGAAATTCCTTTCTGGTGCCAAGTTACGGACAATTTTCTGATTTTAAATTGACATTTTGTTCGCGGATAATCTAAAGATCGGTAAAAGATATCACTGCGAAACTTTCAGGGATTATAGATCGTGATAAGTACTATCCAAGACGCGATTTTTTGTACGTCGTCTCTACTTCCTGTCGTAACGGCATGCAAAGAAAAAAAGTCAAATTTTTGAACTTTTTTGTTTTTCAATATTTTCAAATCACATTTGTATGATTGATAGATACATTTCTCATTAGGCTGAATATATAATTTGTTTGTAAATTAATGAATTCGATCTCGAGATATTAACATTCAAAAGTCTGAAGCGTGATCTTAATGGCGGCGGTCTCTGTCAATTCCGACATTTCGCAATAGGGGTTTACAGAGACAGCCGAGCGTTTGCTTGAACGAAAGTAACATATGGAGCAATGAAATGTGTAGGGATACTTGGATTGTCACGTCGTAGGTTCGTTGCAATTCGGTGTCAAACTACATTTATTATCCAAGGTCTACTTACAAGTCTTCTTTAATTGGTTTTGGTTGTTTCTCAAAGTAGAAATAGAAAAGAATTAATGTGCAAATGAAGTACAATATCTATATCTTTTGTTTTGCATCACGGTAACACATAGCTTAAATTATAGTCATAATTAATAGTTTTTCAAGAATGTAGTAAGTAAAAAACGTGACCACTGTTTTCTAATGCACACTTGTCTCATATTAAATCAATAGAAAGGACAACTGTTACAATAAGAAAATATTTTATTTTTAAAGATAACAATTTTTCAAAGACCGTTTAATTGACCTATATAAACATTTTATTTTCTCAATGCAAGTTATTGAACATAATGGAATCTTATTTCTTGACCCTCGTAGGGCGATCGAGGCATTTTTTTTCTGTGAAACATACCACCTTTTTCATGAAAGTGTAAGTAATCGGACTAGTCAACTTTCGTGATTGAAAATTGAAAAATTAACCATTCATAGCTTTTTCACTGCTTTAGCAGGTCTGGGCGGCCTCCGTTTTTGGAGGATAGCTAAATTCAATATGGCGGCAAAATTTTTTACCATATATGGAAATCGCAATGCAATGTCGGATAGTTTATTTTATGATTTCAGAGGATAACACAGGTAATTTTCAAACGCCTCGTGCCTAAGTTTAATCAAAAAGTGCAAGCACCAGAGTACAATTAATTAAAAGCTCAAACATTTAACTATCGATTGTATGTGGCGATTTGAGATTCTATGTCTAGAATTTTTACAATATGCTTTCAAAGTTGGCACTTCTTGCGCTTCATTACTACTTAATATTTCTCATTATTTTGTTTAATTTTTATGTTTTTTCCCTATCGGGACAAATAAAAAGGCACTTAAATGCACAATGAATAATATTACTTTCATACTTTCTTTTAATTCAAAATAAAAGAAAAAGGAAACACAAAAGAAAATGTACTGTAAAGACAAAAAAAACAAAAAAAAAAAAAAAACAAAAAAAAAAAAACACTCAGCTTGATAATTTTTAAAAGCTTAAAAGCAAATAAAACAATTTAAAGATTAAATAAGTATTATTTAGAGAAATCAAGAAAAATCACCGCCCACTTTCCTTATAGCTACATGCAGCATCCAAACTTCCGCCAGAGTTCCTAGATGAGGCCTCGACGGGGAGTATGCATCCGCAGTATATATATTTCCACGGACAACGTAAGTTTCAGTCAGATTCGTTTTGTCGTTTGACAACGGGTAGACGTAATTTAACTGATAAGGAGGACGGTTTAACTCTTCACCTCTTGCACTGTCTGTAGATGGAGATTGATCCTAATTTATTTTCGGGGTCTTAAAATCTCAGTTTAATTAATTAGATACATATACAGGCGATAAAGACAGATCCTCGATGGCCTTTGATGTCACGAATTTTTACTGTGTTATGAAAATGCGGCATTAAAAACGAAGTGAAAGAGATGTACGGCAATCGTCAGCGATAAAGATTTAACATGAAATTTTATTAAAAAAAAAAGGGAAAAAATGGACTTGAATGAGTTTGCACGAGAAGAGAGGAAAAGGGGTGGGGGATTTCATCTATTGTATGATGCATCCGTAAAACTATTGACTTTACTTCTTTTTGGAAGGGGACACAATAAAAGCAGTGAAAGCAAACAGGTTTTCAGGAATTATCCAACATAGGATTTTTTTTCCGTAACTTTGAATTTTCGTTTTCATGGTTTGGATCGAAATATAACATGTGGATTCTGTGTGGAATATTTTTTTTTAAAAAAGACTTGGTGATAGAGAAATTTTGACATTATACATTGCAAGGGAAATATTTCTCCAAAATTTATAATAGTACAGTTCATAAACTGAGAAATGCAAGAGTTGCTGTTATTTGTTTAGTTTAGACTGCCCTTTGTTTTGAAAAGTCCGGTAGGTGGCGATACCTCTATCCTCTCTTTTTAGAGGATAAAATCTATCCTCCAAAAATAGAGGCCGCCTAGACCTGTTTAGTGTTATTTGCCTCTATACGATTGATTGATTGATTGTATACTGTTTAACTTCCCTCTCCAGAATATTTCACTGATATGGAGACGGCACCATTGCCGGTGAAGGGCTGCAAATTTGGGCCTATGCTTAATAGGCATCAGGGCCATTGAGCAGGGAGGGATCTTTATCCTGCCACACCTGCTGTGACACGGGGCCTCGGTCTATACCGTCTCATCCGAAGGACCATGAACATTCCAAGAGAAATTCGCTAAGATTTACTCGTTGCGTTTGGCGCGAAATTATGAATAGTGACCCTTCTTTCATAATTCCAAGACAGATTAACTGTTGCAGAATTATATGAACATACAAAAAGTTTAAAGGTCACCATGAGTAGTTGTTCAAATAGCGTAATCGATAAGCGTATTTGGATTTTCCCGCTAGTGACCCGTTTCAATTACCAGTGTGTCCAAAATATGTTTAATCCATTTTAAGCTCGATTTTATGGGTTATTTTTCGGAATCGGAATATGGAAGACCTACTTTGCTCGCAACGAGATCGTTTCTAGTTATTATTATTATTCTTTTTTCTTCTTATTTCTTCTCCGGTACTTTTTTGTCCGCGAGTGTTCTCAGAAACTGTTCACCCAACTGAGCTAAAACCTTTTTAGGGTTAATAGGTGTGTTGTGTAGGTGTGCGGAACGAAGGTCATTTTGCGCGCATACGCCTGCACGTGCGGGCGCGTGAAATGACTGAAATGACTAATATATTTAATATAGCCATAACTTTAACATTTTCCGATGAAATGCTTTGAAACTCATTATATAAGGATATATTAATAGTGTAGATAATGTGACACTGTCAAATTAGCAAGAACTCA
>NW_026929107.1:0-2500 GCF_032062105.1 Saccostrea cuccullata | reverse complement strand
AATATTTCACTGATATGGAGACGGCACCATTGCCGGTGAAGGGCTGCAAATTTGGGCCTATGCTCGGCACTCAGGGCCATTGAGCAGGGAGGGATCTTTATCCTGCCACACCTGCTGTGACACGGGGCCTCGGTCTATACCGTCTCATCCGAAGGACCATGAACATTCCAAGAGAAATTCGCTAAGATTTACTCGTTGCGTTTGGCGCGAAATTATGAATAGTGACCCTTCTTTCATAATTCCAAGACAGATTAACTGTTGCAGAATTATATGTACATACAAATGAAGTAAGAGTAGTTGTTCAAATAGCGTAATCGATAAGCGTATTTGGATTTTCCCGCTAGTGACCCGTTTCAATTACCAGTGTGTCCAAAATATGTTTAATCCATTTTAAGCTCGATTTTATGGGTTATTTTTCGGAATCGGACGGAAGACCTACTCGTTGCTCGCAACGAGATCGTTTCTAGTTATTATTATTATTCTTTTTTCTTCTTATTTCTTCTCCGGTACTTTTTTGTCCGCGAGTGTTCTCAGAAACTGTTCACCCAACTGAGCTAAAACCTTTTTAGGGTTAATAGGTGTGTTGTGTAGGTGTGCGGAACGAAGGTCATTTTGCGCGCATACGCCTGCACGTGCGGGCGCGTGAAATGACTGAAATGACTAATATATTTAATATAGCCATAACTTTAACATTTTCCGATGAAATGCTTTGAAACTCATTATATAAGGATATATTAATAGTGTAGATAATGTGACACTGTCAAATTAGCAAGAACTCACGCGCATTTACGTGCGCTTCGCTCTGATTGGCTGAAACAAAAATCTCAATATCTTTTCCGTTTTTTGACGAAATGGTATGAAATTTAAAATATAAGCATACTTTAAGATGTCCTACAACATGATGTATAACATTTGTCATGAAAGCATGCGCATGCACGTGCGCTGCAATCTGATTGGCTTAAACTTCAAATGGCTGTAACTCCCTTGTTTTTCAACCAACCACGATAAGATTTAGAACATAGACAGACACAATAGACTCCTATAAGAAGTTACGGTCATCATGCACATGCATGTACGCGCATGCACGTGCGCTTTGCTCCGATTAGCTGAAACAAAAATCTCAATATCTTACTTGTTTTTTGACAAAATACTTTGAATTTTAAAACATAATCATACCTTAATACGTCCTAAACTATGATATATAAAAGTTTTCAAGAAACCACGCCCATGCACGTGTGCTGCGATCTGATTGGCTTAAACTTTAAATGCCTATAACTTTTTTGATTCTCAACAAAACAGGATGAAATTTAGAATATGAATAGATATGACGGATTCTTACATTATGCTACTATCAAACTTGAATGCAAGGACTTGCATGCACGTGTGCGCGCGCAATGCGTTAAATGACCGATTTACTTGATATAGTCGTAATTTTTTTTATGAAACGTTTCAAAATTCAAAGAATAGAAACACATTAAAAGTGTAGTCACGATGATATAGCTTTCATGCATTGCACCTTCGCGCGCGTGCAATGATCAAATGACTTGTATACTTGATATGGCCGTTACTTTTATATTTCTTTATGAAATGCTTTGATGACCTTGACCTTTGACCTTGACCTTTGACCCCTTGACCCAAAGGTCACAATCCAGCTCAAGTTCGTAGATGTATTTACAAACTCACTTTAACAAATGCTTAGAATAAAAAAGTCAACCCCCCCCCCCCCCTTCTCCTTAAAAAAAAAAAATCAATAACAACGTAGAAAATTTCTCTGAAACTCGATCAACACCTGGGATCGACATAAAATTTCACTTAAGGTGCAGAAAAGACTTCATAGAAAGTTTCCTGAAAGTTTTACGGTAAGTCTCTAAAGTATATAGAAATTATGAATTTTTACGGCAAAAATTACAAATTCTGTCGTGTTTGAAATTTAAGTGCAGACGAAAAAAGATATGATATAAACCTTTTAAAGCCTATTTCTCCAGATGTCGTTAATAGCATTCAATTCTACTGATATGAATTAATATTTTAATACCAAGCATTCTTCTTTTATTTCACCATTGAAATTTATCTGAATTTTTTTTAGAATTACACAATCCCCAGAAATAGCGAGTTTCGGTATATTAAAAAGCAATACACGTTTCTTTCCAGTAAAACCTCACGTGTTTGAATTCATGAAAAAATATTGATAAGGGGGTGTTAAACAATACCTGTCACATTAGCTGACACCAAAAAACCAGGGTACGTACACGACATTTTCTGATTTATTTGCATATGCAAACAGGGCTACCCTCAAATCCACGTGTTTTCCATGTCTTTATAAACATCACAAAAGCACCCCAGGAAGTAGCCTCCTATGCCCTGGAGAAATAGTTCCTGTCAAAAAACTTTATTTATTTATAGAGTAGATAAAATTTCCTAGGCACAGGTACCAGAGTTGTCAAACTGGCCTGGAAGGAAATTAAAAAAACTCTCAAAAGAAAGGAAAATCGGCTTAATG
>NW_026929106.1:0-38266 GCF_032062105.1 Saccostrea cuccullata | reverse complement strand
AGTAGTATCTGAAAGACGTAGACAACAAATTTATCGCCTTTCTTTCCCTCATCAACATATTTACACCTGCAAAAAAAGACAACCATTGGCCACTTTGACTCCCAATGACAACGTAGACCATCTGAATGCCAGTGCAGACTTATTTGATGACTAAAGGTAAGTTTAATTACATAATGTAGCATACATTGGGGGCCCCAAACCCCCGCCGTTTATCTTTCACTTGCTTCCTAACAAAACAAAGTGGCGTCGCCCATCATAGTTGATACGTTGCTAAGTTTTTATGCCGCGCCACCTCACACGTAGATATAGAAACAAAATGGCGGCCGTACCGGTAAAGTGCATTCTATCCTAGAATCATGCATTCATAATTCACGTATTATGTACAATAACTTAATATATTAATACATCACATGGTTTTTACTATGTTCCTTAAGTATTTTTAAACAAGTGACAGAAAACAAGCCTATATATTGACTTACATTTTTCAAGATAACCTTGTTAACATCAGTTTCTGGAATGTATGCCTTGTATACTGAAGCATTGAAGGTGGGGGCGTTGTCATTCATGTCTCTGATCTCCAAGTAAACAGAAGTGGTGTTCGTGTGATTACCGTCACTGACATTGACAGTGAAGTTATACGATGCTTTGCTTTCATAATCAAATTTTTTCCGTGTTGTGATAATTCCTGATGTAGAATTCACAGAGAAATCTGAAAATATCAAAGATAGAATGAGTTGTTGCAATTAAAATGTAATCACTTCACTGATACAGATCAAGTAGTTCTATGAGATTTTAATTCAAAATTGAAAATATAGTCTGTTCATAGAACAGTTTCAATCTTGATTTGCAAATAGGTGAATATACTATGAAGTGTTATAATTAAATAATGCAACAATTCCATGAAAGTGATGATTTATAGATAAGCTGACAGAAGACATCACCTATCAAAACAACCATTGGACTTTGCTTTCTAATCTCTTATCCAAATGGACCAGAGGTTTTTCTTTATTGGACTTACTCTCATTCACTGGGTTTATCGAGTATAACAGAGCAGAGTCAGAATCTTTGTCCATGGCTCTCACTACCCCGACTTCCGTCCCACTATCCTGATTTTCTCTTACACTGAACTTGTATTCTCTCTGCTGAAATTCTGGCTCCTCGTCGTTAGTGTTGTTCACAGTGATCATCACATTACACGTACTGAAACAAGGAATTGCTGAATTTATATAAGGAAAAAAAATAAGCAAAATTCTGTTTCAAAAGTATTACCATGAAAGAATTTTAAAAGACATTCATGTCCTTAATTAATAACCATTATAAATTTGTATGCTGACATAAGAAAGCAAAAACAAAACAACCTCAATGACAAGCCAATTAATTCTCATCTCAATACAGAAAAAATAGCAATTAATAATTTCCAAGTATTTTAAAATGCTATACTATAAAAGTGGTTTGAAATTTACTTGCACGGTATATATGCTTACTAATAGAACCTTGTAAAATACCCTCATGCCTATGGTCATAAAATTTTAAAGCTCCTATACTAATATTTTAAACTGTTATTAGTCTTAGTAAACATGGCATTATTGAACACACATGAGCATCATCACAAGCCACAGGTTTTGTGTCCATTCTATTCCCACAAATAGTGGAAAGAGAGTGGACATTAAACCTGTGGCAAGGTGACGATGACACGAGTAGATAACTTATTTACAAGCAGTAATGAAAAAGTGGATGTTTATTTTCTAAATTGTACAATAGAAACGTGCATCTTCATATTGAATATTTTAAGTGACATCATGCAATTAAAGCTTCTAAACATCAATACTTATTTTCATTTCCTTTGTATGTAAGTGTATGTCCCCCTTAAGTTTAAATAATTATCCCAAAATGTAACACTAGTTCACAGTCACTACAAACATGACTACCAACATGTCTAATATCCATGTCCTAGTAATAATAAATAGAGTATTATAGACTTTGCTGACATAACAGTGAAATATTGTACATGTATGACAAAAACCTTGCGAGACTACTATCATTTCTGTCAGTGGCCTTCACAGTAAGAATAAAACTGTGATCTCCGGCATCATAATCCATAGTCTGATTAAGTGTTATTTTTCCATCACTGGTTATCTGGAACTACAAATAGAAAAATGAAAGAAAAAGTGAGCTAGCTCACATACCCCACGCTTCCCCAAAACTTGACGGTGAAACACATAATGAAAGGCACAGTGCACTTTAAATACATAGTATAGATCAAAAAGGGCAATAATTGCAAAAAAATCTTCACATCAAAATGTCTTGCATATGAGGACATTTAAATGTGGAATGAAGTTTCTAGATAAATAATGGAATCAAAATTTCTTGGCATTATACAAATCCAATTCTTGAATATTAGGCAAAACTCTTTGGGATAAAATAATGGAATATGTCCTAAATATCTGCATAGGTTGACGAAACTATGTACAACAGTTTAAGAGGAGTGGTGCTGACAAACTGTTCATCTCTATATTCAAAATAAGGCCAAAAAGTCTAAGTTGGAAAGTGTGGAAATTATCGGAAAAATAAAGGAATCGGAATTTCCTGGTAATATGCACATCTACATATTGTGTCCTAAATACATGTATCTGCAAAGTTTAACGAAATTCTGTGCAGTGGTTTATGAGGAGTTGCACTGACAAACTGTTCATCTCTACATAAAAGGTATGGCCAAAAACCTAAGTTTTTAGTGCGGGAAGTCCTGAAAAAAATAAAGGAATCGGAATTTCCTTGTAACATGCACATCTACATATTGTGTCCTAAATATCTGCAAAGTTTAACAAAATTCTGTGCAGCGGTTTATGAGGAGTTGCGCTGACAAACTGTTCATCTCTATATTCAAGGTATGACCAAAAATCTAAGTATTTAGTGCGGAAAGTCCCGGAAAAAATAAAGGAATCAAAATTTCCTGGGAATATGCACATCTACATATTGTGTCCTAAATACCTGCAAAGTTTGACAAAATTCTGTGCAGCGGTTTATGAGGAGTTGCGCTGACAAACTGTTCATCTCTATATTCAAGGTATGGCCAAATGCCTAAGTTAAAAAGTGCGGAAATTCCCGGAAAAAATAATGAATCGGAATTTCCTGGGAATATGCACATCTACACATTGTGTCCTAAATACCTGCAAAGTTTGACGAAATTCTGTGCAGCGGTTTATGAGGAGTTGCGCTGACAAAAAAAGAGGACTGACTGACTGACTGACGGACGGGTCAAAATCATTATACCTCCCACAACTAGTTGCGTGGGGTATAAAAATATATTCATACAAAGACAGCACTGTAGACCAACATTCATCTGTGGGCAACTAACTTTCCCATCAGCATAAAATACCATTTTTCATATATAGACCCTATCTTTCATGTAGAGCTTTGACCACCAAAAGTCTCCAGAAAGTACACAAACACTGGCCCAAACAAAACAATTCTACATGCAGTTTTGCTTGAAGATCACTTTACCTTACTGTTGGATCCAGTAACCAACTGATAATCAATTTGTTTGAATTCCGTTGTGACATCTTTATCCTCAGCTTTTACTTGGCAGTTAAAATCTAGAGTAGATTCCTTAACACTACACTGGTACAAGTCTACAAAACACAATGTTAACTTCCAGATAACTACATGTACAACTCTAATTTAGAATATACCTCATTCATAATTTCCTTAGTTTTCTTTAAAATTGGAATTGTAATATTCCATGCCTGGCTGATATTCTATTTCAATCAACCCTACCCTTTCAATTCTTTTGAAGTTTCTTCTTCAAGATATATGAATGTCTATGTTTTAGCAGAATTCCTCTAATATGTTGATGCTATAATTACCCTGTGTAAACTTGGGAGAGTTGTCATTTACATCCAGAATGTTGATTACAAAGGAGGCAGTGGTGCTGTGATTGGTTATAGTCTGACTTAGCCCCCTTGAATCTGAAGCAGTGATCTGCAAAACAACCATTGATCTTCCTTAACAATAAGAATGATAGGAATACCAAATTGTCATTTTGTTCTAGACTACAAAAACTGATGGCTGTGTATACACATGTATATGCATATACTATGTCAAATAACCCCTTAATCATCAAACATTTTACCAGTGCTTGATAATTATTGAACGAAAAAAAGTTCTTATTAATGGAAAACAAGAGGCCCAGGGGCCACATCGCTCAACTGAGCAATTGGCTAGGAAAAAGCACATATGAGATCAGAACTGAAAGTTTACTGGGGGGGGGGGGGGGGGGGGCTTGAATTTGAACCCCCCACTGGTCATGATTTGAACAAACTAGAATCTACACTACCTGAGGATGATTCCCTATAAATATCACTAAGAGCTTTGAAGTACTTGAAAAGAAGATTTTAAAAGGTTTCCCTATATATTCCTATGTGAAAATTTGATCAGCCATTTAGGCCCCACCCTACCCCCGGAGGTCATGATTTGAATGATCTAGAATCTACACTACATGAGGATGATTCCACAGGAGTTTCATCTTTCATGTCTAAATGAGAAGATTTTTCCTATATATTCCTATGTAAAACTTTGATCTGCCATTGTGGCTCTACCCTACCCCCGGGGGTCATGATTTGAACAAACTTGAATCTACACTACCTGAGGATGATTCCACATGAGTTTCATCTTTCCTGGCCCAGTGGTTCTTGAGAAGAAGATTTTTAAAGATTTTTCCTATATATTCCTATGTAAAACTTTGATCGGCCATTTTGGCCCCACCCTACCCCCGGGGGTCATGATTTGAACAAACTTGAATCTACACTACCTGAGGATGATTCCACATGAGTTTCATCTTTCCTGGCCCAGTGGTTCTTGAGAAGATTTTTTAAAAATGTCATTAATTTTTCTCTAATTCATAATTATCTCCCCTTGGAAAAGGGCTTGGCCCTTCATTTGAACAAACTTGAATCCCCTTTACCCAAGGATACTTTATAGCAAGTTTGGTTGAAATTGGCCCAGTGGTTCTTGAGTAGAAGATGAAAATGTGAAAAGTTTACAACGACAACGACGACGACAGACAATGGACAAATTTTGATCAGAAAAGCTCACTTGAGCCATTGGCTCAGGTGAGCTAAAGATGTTCTGTACAGTATATTCTGTACAAACTAGAACTGTCCAAACGGGACAAAATACCCCCCGCTGGGTTTTTCAGAAGTAAGTTTTTCAATAATAAAGATATGTATCAAAAACAAATTATGAAATTTTTATTCCAGTGACCTTGAACTTCCCCAAATAACCTTGGGTCAAGGTCATGACACACCCTTGGGTCATGGGCAATCTTTCAGTGAAATGAGAACCTACCAAGTTTATCCATAAGAAAGATATGGACTGGACACAAATTATGAAATTTTTCTTCCAGTGACCTTGAACTTCCCCAAATGACCTTGAGTCAAGGTCATGACACACCCTTGGGTCATGGGCAATCTTTGTGTGAAATGAGAACCTACCAAGTTTATGCATAAGAAAGATATGGACCGGACACGAATTATGAAATTTTTCTACCAGTGACCTTGAACTTCCCCGAATGACCTTTGGTCAAGGTCATGACACACCCTTGAGAACCTACATAGTTTATCCATAAAAAAAATATGGACCGGACAGGGAATATAAAAAATTTTCTTCCAGTGACCTTGAACATTTCTCATTGGACCTTGGGTGAAGGTCATGACACACCCTTGGGTCATAGGCAATCTTTGTGTGAAATGAGAACCTACCAAGTTTATCTATAAAAGATATGTATCAAACATGATTTATGAAAATTTTCTTCCAATGACCTTGAACTTTCCCAAATGACCTTGGTTCAAGGTCATGACACACCCTTGGGTCATGGGCAATCTTTGTGTGAAATGAGAACCTACCAAGTTTATCCATATGAAAGATATGGACCGGACACAAATTATGAAATTTTTCTTCCAGTGACCTTGAACTTTCCCGAATGACCTTGGGTCAAGGTCATGACACACCCTTAGGTCATGAGCAATCTTATTGTGGAGTAGTAGATTCTAATGTCCCTCTGTAAGAAAGATATGGACCGCACACGAATGCACAGACAGCTAGACAGACGGACGGACGGACAGACGGACAAGGTGATTCCTATATACCCCCCCAAACTTCGTTTGCGGGGGGTATAATTAATATCTACTCTACCCAAGGCTGCTTCCACATAAGTTTCAGCTTTCCTGGCCCAGTAGTTCTTGAGAAGAAGATTTTTAAAGATTTGTTCTATATATTTCTATGTAAAACTTGAGTTCCCTATTGTGGCCCCACCCAACCCCCGGGGGTCATGATTTTAACAATTCAATATCTGCAATACCCAAGGGGATGCTTCCACAAAAGTTTCAGCTTTCCTGGCCCAGTGGTTCTTGAGAAGTAGATTTTTTAAAGATGTGTTCTTTATATTTCTATGTAAAACTTATATTCCCTATTGTGGTCCCGCCCTACCACCTGGGGTCATGGTTTTATCAATCTAATATCTACACTATCCAAGGATGCTTCCACATAAGTTTTTGCTTTCCTGGACCAGTGGTTCTTGAGAAGATTTATAAAGATTTGTTCTATAAATTTCTATGTAAAACTTGGATTCCCTATTGAGGCCCCACTCTACCCCCGGGGTCATGATTTTAACAATTTAATATCTATACTACCCAAGGATGCTTCCACATAAGTTTCAGCTTTCCTGACCCAGTGGTTCTTGAGAAGAAGATTTTTAAAGATTTCTTCTATACATTTCTATGTAAAACTTGGATTCCCTATTGTGACCACGCCCAACTCCCAGGGGTCATGATTTTAACAATTTAATATCTACACTACCCAAGGATGTTTCCACATAAGTTTCAGCTTTCCTAACCCTGTGTGTCTTGAGAAGATTTTTTTAATGACCCCAACCCCCCCTATTTTTGTCTTTTCTTGATTATCTCCCCTTGTAAGGGGACTTGGCCCTTCATTTTAACAATTTAAACTCCCCTTCACCTAAGATGCTGTGTACAAAGTTTGGTTAAAATTGGCCCATTGGTTCTTGAGAAGAAGTCAAAAATGTGAAAAGTTTACGGATGGACAGATGGACAGACGGACTGACAAAATGTGATCAGAAAAGCTCACATGAGCCTTCAGCTCAGGTGAGCTAAAAAATATTTTGAGTGGTTTCTTTAAAACTGATTTAAACACAATTTGATTAAAGTGAGTCAAGTTAAAAGAAAGGTCAAGGTAAAAATTTTTGATGCAGTTGAATTGCTTACATTAGTGTGTACTAGCATATGAAGTTTGACACTGAATTAGGAAACATGAGGTCAAGGTCAAAGGAAGGGTATAAATTGTTGATGCAGTTGAATAGCTCTCATCAGTATGCATCAGCATATAAAGTTTGATAAAAATATCTTGGATGGTTTCATAAAAACTGAGCTAAACACTAATTTAGGAAGAGTGTGGTCAAGGTCAAAGGAAAAGTCAAAGTCAAAAAATGTTGATGCAGTTGCAAAGCTCTCATCAATATCTATCAGCATATGAAGTCTGATGAAAGTATCTTGAATAGTTTCTTTGAAACTGAGCTTTAAACTGAGCGAAAATGTGACGGACGGACAGAGGGATGGAAAGATGCACACCAACAAGCTTGCTTCAGATGCAGGATCTGACCTTCATTTTCAGGATGAGTAAACAGTTACTGTAGTGTTTGGAGCATTGTCATTCTAAAGTAAATATGTCCTATGTTGTTGGTGTGCATCTTTAGATGTATCATCCATGCAAGTTTGGTCAATATAGGTCTATCAGTTTATCAGTAAGAAAATTATTGACCAGACACAAATTATGAACTTTTTTTTCTTTCAGTGACCTTGAACTTGCAAAAATGACCTTGGTTAAAAGTCATGACACGGCCTGTGGTTATAAGCAATCAGTGTAAATCAAGAACCCACCAAGGTTATCCATAAGGAAGATATTGACAAGACACTAATTTGATTTTTTTTCTTTCAGTGACCTTGAACTTCCACAAATAACCTTAGGTCAAGGTCAAGACACACCCTCAGGTTATAAGGATTTTTGTGTAAAATGGAAACTCACAAAGTTTAAACACAAGAAAGATATGGACCAAACACAAATTTAGAAATTTTTCTTTCAGTGACCTTGAACTTGTCAAAATGACCCTGGTGAAGGTCTTCACATAGCTGTAGGTCATGAGCAATCCTGTGTGAAGTAGAAGACTAAGGTTCCTTTGTAAGAAGATGTGGACTGGACACATTTGTGTAGAAAGCTATACAGCTAGACAGATGGACAAACAGCAGACAAATGGACCGACAGAAAGCTAGACAGACAGGCAAACAACAGACAGATGGATAGACAGAAAGCTAGAGAGACAACAAACAACAGACAAATGGATAGACAGAAAGCTGACAGACAGGCAAACAACAGACAGAAGGGTACACAGAAAGCTAGAGAGACGACAAACAACAGACAGATGGATAAACAGAAAGCTAGACAGACAGGCAAACAACACAGATGGATAGACAGAAGCTAGAGAGTCAACAAACAACAGACAGATGGATAGACAGAAAGCTAGAGAGACAGACAAACAACAGACAGATGGATGGACAGAAAGCTAGACAGACAGGCAAACAACACAGATAGATAGACAGAAGCTAGAGAGACAACAAACAACAAACAGATGGGTAGACAGAAAGCTAGACAGACAGGCAAACAACAGACAGATGGATGGACAGAAAGCTAGACAGATGGACAAACAACAGACAGATGGATAGACAGAAAGCTAGAGAGACAGCAAACAACAGACAGATGGGTAGACAGAAAGCTAGAGAGACAACAAACAACAGACAGATGGATAAACAGAAAGCTAGAGAGACAACAAACAACAGACAGATGGATAAACAGAAAGCTAGACAGACAGGCAAACAACACAGATGGATAGACAGAAAGCTAGAGAGACAACAAACAACAGATGGATAGACAGAAAGCTAGAGATGACAAACAACAGACAGATGGATAGACAGAAAGCTAGAGAGACAACAAACAACAGACAGATGGGTAGACAGAAAGCTAAGGAGACAACAAACAACAGATGGATAGACAGAAAGCTAGAAATGACAAACAACAGACAGATGGATAGACAGAAAGCTAGAGAGACAACAAACAACAGACAGATGGGTAGACAGAAAGCTAGAGAGACAACAAACAACAGACAGATGGATAGAAAAAAAGTTAGAGAGACAGCAAACAACAGACAGATTGGTAGACAGAAAGCTAGACAGATGGACAAACAACAGGCAGATGGATAGACAGAAAGCTAGACAGACAGGCAAACAACAGACAGATGCGTAGACAGAAAGCTAAAGAGACGACAAACAACAGACAGATGGAGAGACAGAAAGCTAGAGAGACGACAAACAACAGACAGATGGATAGACAGAAAGATAGAGAGACGACAAACAACAGATGGATAGACAGAAAGCTGGAGAGATGACAAACAACAGACAGATGGATAGACAGAAAGCTAGACAGACAAACAACAGACAGATGGGTACACAGAAAGCTAGACAGACAACAAACAACAGACCAATGGGTAGACAGAAAGCTAGACAGACAGGCAAACAACAGACAGATGGACAGACAGAAAGCTGGACAGATGGACAAACAACAGACAGATGGATGGACAGAAAGCTAGACAGATGGACAAACAACAGACAGATGGATAGACAGAAAGCTAGACAGACAGACAAACAACAGACAGATGGGTAGACAGAAAGCTAGACAGACAACAAACAACAGACAGATGGGTAGACAGAAAGCTAGACAGACAGACAAACAACAGACAGATGGGTGACAGAAAGCTAGACAGACAGACAAACAACAGACAGATGGATAGACAGAAAGCTAGACAGACAACAAACAACAGACAGATGGGTAGACAGAAAGCTAGACAGACAACAAACAACAGACAGATGGATAGACAGAAAGCTAGACAGACAGGCAAACAACAGACAGATGGATGGACAGAAAGCTGGACAGATGGACAAACAACAGACAGATGGATGGACAGAAAGCTAGACAGATGGATGGACAGAAAGCTAGACAGATGGACAAACAACAGACAGATTGGTAGACAGAAAGCTAGACAGACAACAAACAACAGACAGATGGATAGACAGAAAGTTAGACAGACAACAAACAACAGAGAGATGGGTAGACAGAAAGCTAGACAGATGGACAAACAACAGACAGATGGATGGACAGAAAGCTAGACAGATGGACAAACAACAGACAGATGGATAGACAGAAAGCTACACAGACACACAAACAACAGACAGATGGATAGACAGAAAGCTACACAGACTGACAAGGTGATTCTTGTATACCCCCCCCCCTCATTTCTTTTGTGGGGGTATAATATAATGTTTACAAAAACACATCAGTTATGAAATGCTTCATTTTTTAAAATCAGTTTCAATGAGAATCAATGAATTGTATCTATATGTCTATCATATACCTTACCTTATCCATAAGTTGTCAAACCTATGATTTTTTTTTCAGTGTATTAATAGTGTTTATATGAGTTATCATAGTCCTATTACACCTAAAGCTCATGTTTCCTCTGAATTCTGTGATACATACTGTGAGGATTTTTTTTGTTTGAATCTATTATACATACTGTGAGGGTGTAATTGGTCTTCTTTTCGTAATCAGTAGGATTAGCCAGGTACAGGGTACCGTTGAGTTCATTGATCAAGAAATGGTCCTCGGAGTTCCCATCTGTTATCCAGTAGTAAACCGACCCGAATTCTTCTGACCAATCAGAATCATTGGCTTTAACACTGTAACAGTCCAAAAATAAAACTCTTAATGAATTTTTAAAAAAAGATACTTGTGAGCCAGTACTCCTACCTATAAAATCATGTACCATTTTTCTTCCATTCATTGAAGGGTATGTATATGACATCTATGAGGCCTTAAAACCAAATGATCTGTGTTTTTAATACAAGTTGAACCTGGAGTATACTAACTGCCATAATGTTAAAGAAACACACACACTAACTCTCGATTCCTGCCTACATTTTGGAGCCATTTAATTCAAAATGAATAGCGATTTGGCCATAAAAGCTTTGTTTAATACAAAGAACAGTTCAATGGTAATTGATAAATCGTCTAAATACCAGCGTTAAACAGTAAATTATCCATAATTCCAGCTCTTGAAAAAAGGGGGGTAGACGATTTTTTTCCATTGAAAATCAGAGTTTCAAGCATCACTGTATTTTGAAATAGTCTTGGATATGATTAAATGTTATCCTTATATCTTTTCTTATGTTTTAGGCAAATAAATAAAACATAAATATTTCAATAAAATATAATGTTTCAGTTGTATATCGCTTTGAAATTGGTGGAAAATAAGCATTTTTATCGTTTTTTGTGAATAAACATATGTTCCCCCCAATGTCACACAAAAAGCTTTGGTATGAATTTGTGAAATACCATTCCATATTACCTGTAAAAAGGAATTTTTGTGACACGGGGGGGAAAGATGTTTTAAAAATATTTTCCATTTTCCATTGATTTCAATAGTGAAAAACACAAGTTTTACCAAAATTTTAGAGTTATCTCTCTTTGTTTTCCCAAATAAGTAATGTTTTATGAAAATTCATATAATTATCTATAAAAAATATTAAAAATTCATCGAATATGTTAACTTTTGAAAATTGACTTGGAGGTAGGCGGGAGAACAAGTAGGCGGGAGAACAATACTATCATTCGCAGTTCTTTTAACTTTTTGGTAATAGTCTTCTCGGGAAGTTGATGTCACTTAAATCTAAAAATTATCTGTATACCCTCTCTAAACCTGCAGGGGCCATGAACTGCATAAAACATGGGAATGCTTGAATACCAATATTTGCTTTTAACCTGCTGTTCATGGAAACATTACTTTCATATGATTGTTCAAGTCCACACAGCCATATTATAAGTAACTGTACTACGCAATCATGCATATACATGTAACTTCAACTATTAGGCCCCAAAACATTAATCGATAGTTTCTCAGGCACCGCCACATCAGTTAAAAAATGGCCGCATTGATCAATTTTATTGACATATTGAAAAGGGAAATAAGTCAATTTTCTATTTTCCCAAGTTGAAAAAGAAAATCAAGTTATTCCCCTTTTCATAAATGCTAGAAAAACAATATATTTCTTCTAAATCTAAAGTATTTTATCAGTTAAATTTTAAATAAATGTTTGGAATAACATTATTTATCGTTGAATACATATTATAACTAATTTCAGAGAACAAAACTTAAGAATTAGTGGATATTATCATTTTACTTCACAAATGACTTACAAAATAAAGTGCCCCGCCACATGATACGCCCGTCAAATATTGTTCAATAATCATAAATTGGTTAGGATGCAAGAAAATCAGGTAGCCTTCATTAACAGATTGACACAGATTTCAATGATCTAATTTCCATTTCTTATCATACATCTCTAAGAGACCTGCAGTGTATGGATTGATTATAACAAATACATCATATAACTCTAAACTGGTTGTGTTAGAGCATAACAAATATCCATCTGCAGCTTACTTAACTTAAACTGTTTATTGCATATTTTATGAAATAATAGAAATGCTAAAGTTTAATAAAAAAAAAATCAAACATAAATTATAATTTCTTCAGACTATAAAATTCTAAGTGAGACATGACTGCTATTTGTTGCAAATATATAAAAATTGAAATATATATTTTTTTTCAATGAACACATGTATAATTTTTTTTTTTTTTTTTTTTTTTTTATTACCCCAGTACATGTATATGTGTGTGTCCTTATAGCCAAGGTTGGGGAGCCTTGGAATCTATAAGTTAATTTAACAAAGTAGTTTTTACATATACATTAATGTAACATGAGGTTATTTTTACATACATATAAACATCTTTCATACTCTATTCACTCAGCTGCGTGCATATGCATATATCATTGTATGAGACTAGTTCAGATAAACAGAAATATAGAATTCATTGTTTTGTAACAAATAATATTGTAGGGGAAATATACTTAGGTATCTGTGTTATTACCTATGGAGAGCCATGCCCATCTTCTATTAAAGTCTAGTTCACAATTTTTTGTATAAATGAATTTTTCACATTTGTAATAATACAATATTTCAGATTTAATTCCCATTAGGGATGGTAGTTCTTTTTTACTCCTTTTTCTATAAATATGTCTTTTTACTATACATATTATCACATTAAAAATGTTGAAATATTTGTAATATTTACCAAGTAAAACATCAGTTTTGTTCAATGTGATATCTATATAAAATTCTTCTTTTATCCATGTTAATATATTATCCCATATTTCACTAACATAAATGCATTCCCAAAATAAATGGCCTAAGGTTTCTACATTACATTTACAAAATGTACCAGAATTTTATCTTGTTTATTAACCTCAATACCTTGTTCATTTATAAGTTTAAAAATGTTTTTATTAATATAGTTTCTTTTTTCAAGCGCAGCAAAATATTTAGTAGGTTTTTCTCCCTCTTCAATCCATTTACAATGACTTCTTATAAGTAGTCCTTTTAATTCATATTTCCTTATTTCTTCCAATTCTGTCTGGAGTTCATTTAATAAATCTGAATATAACTGTGTTGGACAAATGTCATACATTTCTTGTAATATTTTTATTTGTGTATTGAGGTCTCTTTTCTTATTTTTTCTTTCCCTTACTTTATGAGATGAATAATAGATAGTGAGACTTCTTATTTTCATTAACAGTACATCCAAAAATAAATCCTTGGGAATATATAATTCCGCATCAGGTCCTGGAGTATAAGGGGGCATTGTGTATTCTGCTACTGTATCATATGTAAGTTGTTTGATTTTTTTAGTATATTCTTTGTCCCTTAATAAAGAATTATTAAATTTCCAAAAACCTCTACCTCGTTGAAAATCATTAATTCTAAATTCAATACTTATTATCGAATGGTCAGTTCTATACCCTGGAATGATCTGAACATTTTCCAAAATTGACAATAATTCTTCAGATATAAGAAAAAAGTCTAGCCTTGCTTGTTTGATTGGGTTTCTACGGCTCCAGGTGAATTTTTTTACTACTAGGTTTTTTACTCTCCAAGGGTCCACAAGATTAAACTTATCTTTTAGGTTTTGTATTTCTACCCTATTTTTAGGATTATTTTCCTTAACATAATTATGACAGTCTAGCTGAAGATTTTGAACTAAATTCCAGTCTCCACACATAATAATAAATTCATTACCATATTCCTCTACTATATTACCAATCTCTGAGTAGAACTGTGGATCATCTCTATTTGGACCATATAAATTAACCAAAGTAATATTAAATCTATTATCCACCGTCATATTAGTAATAAGGAAATTTCCATTCATGTCAGACTTAACGGTAGAAATTTTAACTTCTATATTATTCATAATGTTCCTCTAGCATCTGTTTTTCCAGCACTCATCATAATATCATGGCCCCACTGGGCATAAACTGAGCTTTTTTCATTCTCTGTACAATGGGTGTCTTGAAGACAATATATTGAGGATTTTAAATTTCTAAGATAGCTAAAAACGTCTTTTCTTTTTTTACTATCATTTAAACCCCTACAGTTTACAGAAGTTATGCTAAAAAGTGACATTTGCTTTTAAGGTAAGATAAGTATCTACGTACATGTATATTGCATATACACACCTCATACACAACATTCAAACTTAAAACACCATGTTCTTCCTGCATGTGTACTCCCAAAAAAAAAAACACGCACAAAAACGGGGAAAAAAAATAGACAAGTATGTGAGGCTACATATCAAGCCATCCAAGACCCTCTGGTGTTTACTTACTGGTCTATACCGACTTAAAAAAAAAATGTCTCAAATAGGCTAACTGTAGGATTCAATACAATTCGATAGCCCTATTAAATGTATATACCCATATGCAGGTTAACATAGAATGATTTTGGAAGGAAAAAGAATACAACAATAACATACTTCATATTCTAATAATATTATGTTAACTTCAATAAAGGGAAAGGAAAAAATCAAACTAGCATGTGAGGCTACATATCAAGCCACCCGAGACCCACTAATATTTGCTTATTGTTCTGTAACAACTTAAAAAATAATTTGTCACAAAGAAACTACAATACTCTTAGTAGGTGTATAATAATTAATATCAGTTATAGTGGAAGGAAAAATGATACCACAAAAATATCCTACATATACCATAACTGAAAATAATGTTAACTTCCATAAGTGGAATGGAGAAAGGGGAAAAAAACCAAAATCAGGCACAACATCACAATTAAGACTTATAAGTGTTCCACTCCTCTTCTCCCTTTGCACGAAATTGCAGAAGAACATCATCCTTCGTTTCTATAATGCGGGTTTTCAGATTGTCTTGGCTCCTCATCCTGTATGCTCTTTGCGCTAGTTCACTACGCTTTTTCTTCAAATGATTTGCGAGATCTGTGCGAATTGCCATGCCTTTTGGAAGTGTTGCCGTTCTTGCGTGATGAAGAATAAGATTGCGGTCAGCCATATTCACAAACTTCACTATAATTGCCTCTGGTGCATCTGGCTTGTAGGTATTTAACGGATTTTTTGGAATTCTGTGTGAATTTTGGATTATAATGGCCTTGATATCTCCTTCTGGGATTTTCAGGTTGTGTCTCAAGCACTCAAGAACAGTCTCAGAAGTATTTTCTTGATCAGACTTTGGGATACCATAAAACAATAGGTTGTACTTCCTTGAGCGGTTTTCTTGTTGTACCACATAATCCTGTAACTGCTTGACATAAGTCTCCAGTTCTGTAATTTTCTGTTCCTGAGGATCTACCCGTTCAGTCTTCAACCTTTCCAGGTCTGAGATTCTGAGGTCTTGGTCTTCTAAAGCTCTCTCTATGTCCGTGAAATCTTTCTTGAGCTTTGATAGCGATTCTTCCACTTTATCTACTTTCTCTCCCACAGTTTTCAGGTTCTCGTTCACAGAGCTTTCTAGTTTACCAATAAGCTTCATAAAAAGAGCTTTAAGATCATTATTTGAGACCTCTTCATGTTCTTCTACCTGTTTGCCTTGTTTTGGATCCTGTTTATCTTGTTTATCTGTCTTGTCTTGTTTTGTTTTGTTCGTCCCATAGTTAGAATTTCCTCTGTTGTATTTTGCCGTCGAGGAGGGATTAACAAGTACTTGTAGATTAAGCAGCACGAAAACAAAATTAATTTGTGGAGTCTCTTATAACGTATTTGTTATCTTGTCGAATCCCACTACTAAAATAACCTGTTTTTACTTACATTTCCCTCACTTACTGCCTCACGAAAAATCACGCCATGCTTGGCGCGCCACAATACCGGAAGTCCGAACACATGTATAATTAGTTTTAATTATATTATACAATACTAATTTAGTTTTAATCATACACTAAAACATAAATTTGTTTTAATTACATTACACCGATTGGAAGATCTTTATCTGGACTAGCCATCAAGAACTCTTAATTACCACAAGCAATTATGAGGCCATTTCTTTTTGCCCAACTCCCAAGAGATAAATTAAGATAACAGCTGCATCAGATCTAGAGATGCTCTTAGCTCCTGACAATAAACTCATTAATTTCTCTCTAATTTGACATGCAAGTTTCTGCTATCAAAATTCTTCTTGACCAGTGCTTGATAATTATGCCCATGGGACAAACTGAATTCCTCTCAAAGCATAAACATTTGTTACAGATTGCTGTAAAGTATATAATGAAAAAATAAGTTTTTACTTAATTTAACATTTTTTAATAAGGATACAACTATATTTTTACATTTTTTAGGATTATGAAATTTAAAATTTAAAAGACTTAAAAATCACTTAAATTAAAGGTCACAGTGACCTTGAAATAGGCCGCGACACACCTTCTACTTTAGCTGTATACTTTTGCCAAGTTTGAAAGCTCTAGGTCTCATAGTTTTCTAGTTATGAGCCGGACAGGATTTTTCCATATTTGGCTATAGCATCTTTATTAAAGGTCAGAGTGACCTACTTTTTGTGCGCGACACACCCTCTACCCAAGATGTATCAGCTGACAAAGTTTGGTAAATCTAGGCCTAATAGTATTAAAGTTATGAGCCGGACATGAGAAAAACTAACAGACGGATGGACGGACATGAAGCCTATAACATAAAACGTCCCGTCTTAAGACGGGCGTATAAAAAGATGTAAATTTTGCTTCCCCCCCCCCCACCACCAAGAAAAAAAAGCCTGCCTGCTGCATTGAATTTTGAATTTTTGGGCCAGAGAAACTATTAATTAATTTTTTTTTTGCCTTAAAGGTCCTCCATATATATTTTTACACACAAGTATACATGAAATTGGCATTCAAATCAATGTCATATTAAGCTGGTTATAAAGAAGAAAAATACAGCAAATATTTTAAAATAGTTTGTACAATATGATTGGAAACAGAATTTTTAAAACCCATTACTCATTAGTGTCAAGGAAAAGGAAAATGACTTGGATCTTAAACTTTGCTACAAATTAAGAGGTCAAAATTTATTTTCATCGATACCATGGCTTTGTGATACATGTGTACCGTCTTCTTGCAGCTGTGGAAATTTGATAAATTCTTAGACTTAGGTACACATACAATGGATATTAGAAGAATCCATCCTTAATTTAACAAATCTTACCTCCCAATCTCTGATCCCGCAAGAGAACTTTCTCTAATAGTCTCCTCATAGCTTTCTGAGTTGAAAACTGGACTATTATTGTTAATATCCTACAAGATAAAACAAAACCCTAGTTTCTGAAGACTTTTATTCATAACTCACCAATTTGGACAAATATTCTAATATATATCCTCTTGTGAGCAAAATCAGTTTATAACTTGTTGGTTATGATCAATAATCAACAGAAGTAGTTAGCTAAGCCATCAGAACAATTTCTAATGTGGAATCATCAAAGATTACCACATCCCCATAGAGGGTGATTCCAAGTGGATTTTTTTTTACCAGTAATTTTCAACATTTTTCTATGACATTTTTTTTTACTGTAACATCAATTTCATGTTAGACAATCTTTTTTGCAAGCCTGTGTTGACATGCTAAAGGCAAACAGAATCAGATGGCCAGCAGAAATTAAAAAGTATTTTAAAAAGCATTGCAAAATAAATACTCTTTATTTTTTCATGCCACAACTATGAAATCATAATGAATGTCTTAATGTTGTTTTGAATTAAAAAAAAAAATGTTTATAAGTAAATTCAAAGTTCAAATGCAAAGTTCATAGAACAAAGCCCCAGTAAAAGCTACAGCTTACCTTAATATTGATCTCAATGAAAAGTTTAGGATTCTGTATAGTTTTTTTACTGTAATTTCTGTCATTGTAAGCCTCAATCACAACCACACCTATATCTCTCCGTTGTAAGGTTCTGTTTGCTGACAATTGTCCTGTTCTTTTATTGATATGGAATGCCTCTGTTGCATTTGTCAGTTTATAGAACACTTTATCATCTGTATCCTTGTCAGTGGCCTTCAAAATAAGAAAAGTACATGAGTTAACGAATGTTTGGAAAACACAGTCAACGACTTGATCATGGGTTATGCTAGAGGTAAAGACATAGTGCTTATAAATAGAGAGCTTAAATTACCTTTGCAGTGAAGAAATTTTGGGGTTTTTCTGTTTCATTAAATGTAAATGTAAGATTCTGAGGAGCTTCGCTGAATACTGGTGCATGATCATTGATATCTTCTACGGTGACATGTATCAATGTGGTGCTATTTAACGATGGAATTCCCTGGTCGTTTGCTATAACCACTAGCTCTAGAGTCTTGTTGGAACCCATTTCATCAGCATCTATCTTTTTCACAAGGTTAAGAGCTCCACTTGAAGCATCGATTGTAAATTTATCGCTCCTAATGAAAGGAAATTATCAGAATTATTTGCACAATTACACTATTAAATATTTAATTATCAACTTTGTAAATCTGAATACCATATATATTTTTTAAGCCTCATACAAAAACCGATTCATAAGGAAATCAAATGAAAACTACAGGAGGAATTGTATTTAACAATTATTTTGTAGAATATTCCTCTTAAGGAACAAGAGGTCCATGGGCCATATCACTCATCTAAAAATATTGACTAGGAAATAAAGCACAATTGGTTCAGCATTGAAAATTTTATGGGGGGGGGGGGTCTTGAGGATGCCTCCATATCAAATTAGCATATAACTGCTATTCTGGAGAAAAAAGGATTTTAAAAAATTAACTTTCTATATAAATACTTTGTAAAAAATTTATCCCCCATAGTGGCCCCTCCTCAAGGGACAGCAAGGGGTCATGATTTGAACAAAGAACTACTCGAATCCTGCCTACATTTTGCATTATTTAATTCTAACAATATAACAATATTAATGGCAATTTGGCAATAAAATCTGTGTTTAATACAAAGAACAGTTCAATGGTAATTGATAATTTTAATACCAGCACTAAATAATAAATTGGATGTGTATATAATTACCGAGCTACATTTTCGAAATTTTCATTACTGCTACAAAAACCATTACATTTAAAAGATAATGCATTACGGCTACTTCATTTCCTTTGTTATCCAGACACTTAATATACGTGTACAGATTGATCTTTAAGTACAATATATGCATGCACAAGAAATAATTCCCCTATTCACCTTGGGGAGGTGAGAGTAAATTTTTGCAATTTCGCCACTTTCATATTTTGTTTTCAGTCGTTATTCTGTATCATACCTGCCTGATTCAAAATGTAGCGGTAATGAGTTAATTTCGAAAATAGTCCTATTGAACAAATTTAGCAGTAAGAAGTTAAGATTTTTGGCAATGTAGCAACAATGTTGACCTCCCAGTAAATTATCCCTAGTTTCAGTATTTTTGGTCTGGATGATTTATTTAGTACTTTTTATTTATTTTCAGTTACCCGGTTAAGTTCTTTTTTTTTTTTTTTATCAGGATCATTATTCAGGCAGGTTTGGGATTCCCCAAAACAAGATGCATAGATAATTTTGGATTTTAAAAATGCAGTTCTTGAAGACTAACAGATTGTAGAATAATAATCCAACAAGTCAATTCATAATATCAAATTTTTGTCAATTTGTACATAAATTCTGTTAAAGCATGATTCAACTGAATTAAGAAATATGTTAATATTGTCTCCTTCAATAAAAATGAATCATAATAAAGAATATAACTATTCTCTGACAAAATTATATGATACAAATCAAATGGTGAAGAAAGTGCATCATTTCACCCCTTATTCCTGAATCAGGTACATCACTTTGTCTTTTCAGAATTCACTGAATATTAAATTCAATTCAACAAGTTTTTCTTCTACCTCTAAGTTACCTATTATTTCTTATGGTGAGACCCTACCTGTAATAATTAAAACACTGGCTTCTTATAGCTAATTAAAAATAAAAATTGCTTAAATGAAGACTGTCAACTAAATCCAACTGGCAAGCTTACCACTTTGATGACACCAACGTGTAGGTTATTTTGGAATTATCTGTCAAATCCTTGTCGGTTGCCTATAGGAAAAACAAAATTTTTTAAAATTTATTTAATAATAACTATTTCATATCCCTAATTTTTAAAATCCTTATAAAAATTACTATATTTCTGACCATGAATTTATGAAACCTCTTCATAAATGATACAAGTTTGATACTTTTTATCAAAGTCCATGATTTCAACCACTTTATTTTTTTTCTTATATTGTAGCCCTACCCTAACCAAAGGGACACAATTTGCAAAACTATTTCATACTCTTATTTAGTACACTTTCATAGAAATTTTGCCTTTTCTGGCCCAGTGATTCACTTTCATAGAAGATTTCCTTTTCTGAGCCCCCAGTGGGTTTTGAACATTTTAAATGACTACATCCTCTTTTCAAAAGGACTATATATATGATGAGTCAATTTTGGCCACATTAATAAATTGATTTTTTTAAAACTATGCAGACAAGTTTATTTCTGAAATATTTTCAGTATATTTGTGCCATTTATATACACTCGTTGGCTGTAAGTGATGCCATATAATGACAACAGAGACCGTCAGTACTTCGATCATTATCTGAAAATTCCAAAATTCCAAAAATCAAAGATAATGATTTCGAATGGCTCAATATTAAAATTGATTCATCTATCTTGTTAAAGTGTTAGCATCATCCCTGTTGAAGTTAACTGATGCTAGTTATTAATTTCTTTAATAAAAAAAGAAAATTCCAAACTCAATTGAAGAAAGGGAAATACAATTAATTGCTGAGTATACTGTATACAGGGTTATTTTCGCCCCGTCTTATTTTCGCCCTTTCACTTATGTAAACAATTTTGCCCCATTTAAAATTCGCCTGGTCATAGTTTTGTTTAAGAAATTATACTGTATTCTTTGAATTCGCCCAGTTTTAAATTCGCCCAATCAAGAAGTGCATGGGCAAAAGGGGCGAAAATAAAACGGAGGCGAAAATTTCCCTGTATACAGTAATAGGCCTAGGAAGCAAGTCAAACAAAAAATAGATATTTTGAACCTACACCCATCCCATGATCATTCAGTTTTTTTTTACAAGTTTGGAACATAATAATTTAGTATCTGAAGATGGATCTATGTTAGAAACTTTGGAATGAATGTACTTTGTTTTCTTTGAATGTGTGAATCTCGGACCTACCTATATTAATCTGATCAATTCTGTATCAAAATGTTGTAAAAGTTTTTTGTGAACCTTGTGTACATTTGTGTCACTATGAAATGCAACCTAAATAAAATCTCTCAAAAAAATGTAAAAAAATATTATTTTGTGGTTTTTTTATGACTCACATCAAAAAACTGGAATTTCACCTTCAGATTTGTGTCCATAAATATGGAAAACAACTGTAATATGATCATAATATCTCTAAAATCATGCCTGTTTCAAAGAAAAAAGTGAGCTATTACTCTTTCCTTTTTTTATGTGTATTAGTGCTGCTTCCTACCTGTACTGTTATAATATTATTCTGAGTTTTCTCCTCCTCCGTAACATTTACACGGTAGTTCTGTTTGCTAAAGACTGGAGCGTTATCATTGATGTCAGTGATGTCAAATGTAAAATTCCACGATATCACCTGTTACAGGGTACAAAAAAATCATAGAGTAACACTGTAAAAGTTTTAAAGGGTATCAGTATAAAAGACTCACAAGCTTGAGGGTCATGATTTGAGCAAGGTTTTAAATGTCAATAAAATACCAACATTTTTTCTCAACAAAGTGGATTATTTCAACTCACTTAAATCTACCCTAGCCAAGGATGCTTCAATATCAAGTTTGCTCTTTAAACACTTTTCCCTATATATAATTCCTTAACTGTAAAACTCTAACCACCTATAATTTTGGCTCCACCTTACCCAGGGGTCATGAGTTAAACAAATATGAATCTACACTATTAGAGGAAGCTTCCAAATTAATGCAACTAATCATGCATTCTTCTGGAAAAGAAAGAACAAGGTTCATGTTTGCCTTATTTGGCCCTGTGAATTTCTGAAAAACTGAAACTGCATAGTTTTAGTTAACAATGCATTAAATATAACTTAGATCTTTGGTGACTACGTATCTATAAAAAATGACGTCATTTTCTGGCTAGTCAATGCATTGTGACGTCACGAAATGCGTCAATTTCCTCCTATTCTGAAAAAGTCTACATAACGGCCAATTTTTAAAGATATTTTTTGATATTTAATATAGAGCTCAACCTCTGATCTAAAATATACAACTAGTAAATGATAGAATTGTTTCTGAGGATTAATGGACACGTTTTATTTTCTAGATCAGAGAGTGCGCTCATATTATTTTCATTCACTGAAAGTACTCAATTATACCTGTTTACCTAAAAATTCAAGAACATTACAATTTCATAAAGCCAGTTCGCCTAGACCTGGACTTTTAGAAGAATATTTGTAATAGGATATGAAAGCACCAAGACTCTGTTTTATTTTAATGCTTCAAATAGAAAATCAATTGTTGATCAATTAATTTCTATATCTACAGGGCCATTTTATGCATAAAGTGAACCGACTTCTTTCTAAAGTATTTTTTCTTCATGCATTTCCAAGTAAAAACTGTCCATTGTGATCCCACCCTTCCCTGGAGGCCAAGATTTAAACACATGTACTTGAACTCAAAATTTATAGTGTCTAGTTGTATCGTCAGTGTATACAACTTAGTTCTGTAGTTTAATACTTACATGTTTCGAATCGGTAGCTTGCACTGTGAAGCTGTAATGTTCATTTCTTTCTCTGTCAAGTGCACTGCTGACTGACAACTGAACCATATTGTTTTTACTGTAACACAAAACAAAAAGATGAAGATATGAAGAGTGCCCAAAGAAATCAATGACTAGGTACATTGCCTTTCACCCAACCCTTGAGTTTTTTCTATTGGGAATCTTTCTGATCCAAAATATATTTTTTTCTCTAAAAATTGTATTGTATGTGTTAGCCATACTTCCCTTTGCATGACAAACTGCACTAAATTTAACTTTTACCTCATTCACAAAAAAAAATATGGGTGAGGATCATTGTCTCAAGCCATGGTTCGAAGTCCGAATTTAGCTCTCTCCTACTCCTGGCTGCTTGATCACATATTAAATTGTTATCTTAAATATTTACGCCTTTATGCAGTGATGTCATGTTCAGCCAATTACTATATCTGATTCCATCGCCATTGAAATCAACACCAACATCATCAGTACACAAAACTATTTTGTAAACTGTGATTGGTAACTGAAAGGCCGCGACCAAGTTCATTTCAGACTTTGCTTTACTCGCATTGGTCAATATCTTAATGAAGTACATGTACTAAATATTCTCTTCTCATTCAACCACAGCTAAGGGTGAAACGTTTACTGAATTTTGTAAACGTTTAAACGGATAGCAGTAAACGAAACGTTACCGTTTAAACGGGAGATATTTTATGTTGGATTTTTATGGCTACTTACTCATGAAACTCGAATTAAATAATCAATTCTTTCACTTTAATATGAGTATGAGTTGTTATTACAATTTCATTGTTGGTCATTATGACATAAGAATTTGAGGCGCATTAAACTCATTCACTTTCTACATCGTCACCCAACTGCGTTGGTTTGTTTGGCTTCATACCGGACGTAGAAAAAGAATTGTAAGAATGGATCTTTTAATTTCGAAAAAAAAGTAAAACAAGACCTGCTGACTCTATAGAAACACTTTTCAAAGACTTGTGAAAATGTATTATATTTATTTAGTCAAAATATATCAAGTTTTATATTTCAAGTGTCATAAAACATCGCTAGTATTCGCAACTTGGAAATCGGAATTAAATATGTTAGACTGTATCAGGTTTTAGATATTTTTATTCAATATCTTTCCGGTATAGATTGTTGCTTATCAAATGGTCAAAGACGGTGTTTCTTTTGTAAATTATGAAATAAAACAATTTGTTTGTGTTAAACTTTATTTCTGATAGACTTTGATAATGACCTTCGTGTAAACGTTTACTCAATCTGTAAACGTTTAGAGCATGTAATCGAAACGTCGCCGTTTACACGTGTAATCGTTTCGCCCTTAACCACAGCCAGAATGGGAGAGGATCATACATTTTGGCCGTGATTTGCTATGATGGGTGAGGATCAGACAAATAGAACCCTGGAGAACTACAATATTAGAGTTATTGATTCTAGTTAGAATCAGGCACTAGATAGTACTATAAAAAGAGGATATTACATTGTGATGGGTATCAATGGTTCAGAGGCTGAATTACTGATCCCATGATGAAGTTTGAGCCAGACATGGCAACAGGAAGAGAAGTAATATTATTCTTCCTCATGAAGTCAGACTGCCAGATTTTTTGGTTTCATGACAATGGTCAATCAATTGGCTTGCATGATAATTTTATGCATAAAAACCTATGGCATTTATGTGATAGACCTTTATGCAAATTATCACCGCAAGTCATTTGGTTGGTCACATCATCAAACCAAAAAATAAGACAGTTATTCTTCAAATATTTCTCATTTATTTGCATATAAAAGTATAAGTTTTTTCTTTATCGAAATAACAAGACAGATTATTTGCTCTTCAGTTGAACAACTTATATCCCCTTCACCTAGGAATACTTAGAGCAAGTTTGGTTGAAACTGGCCAAGTGGTTCATGAGAAGAAGTTAAAAATGTGAGAAGTTTAAAGACAATCATCAGAGCTCCAGATAATTTTTTACCCCAAAGTGTATATACTCCCTGATTTTCAAATCAATGTAGATTTTGATTTTCAGCAAAATGATTGAAGAGTATTTTGTTTATATAGAAATGTTTTGACCTTTATTTTGAGCTTGTAATCGAAGTACGAGTTTTTGAAGAGGAAAAAAACTTCAAAGGTCAGTTTCTGCAATTATTCAAATAAATTTTGTAAATTTCAACAAGAAATTTTTTCTAAGATTGAGAAGCATTTTTGTTTTTGACAAGGAAGATTATACCGGCATACAGTAGGTCAAGGTACATAATTATACACTGTACCATAAAGTCAGAGACACAGATAACTTTTCCTAAGATATCGTATCAAAAGTAAACTGAAAGAATCTTTGTTAATATGGCAAGTTGAGAGAGAGGAAAAATTTGCTAGTGTGAACGCATAATAAAAAAAAAGTTATGCTAGTCTTTCTACGTAGAAATGGAGATCGTCGTCGTCATTACTAGAATATTCCTGCATGTCACTAAAATCTGTACATGTACTTCGTTTTGAGAAAAATCAAACACCGAGTTAATCTCAATTGACATCATTAAGTAAATCGTAACTGTATTCTTCAACTTGTTGTACGCAGTACTTTCGTGGTGTATTGCGTATTTTTGATTGCTAATGCGTAATTGTACGCTCTATTTTAATTTTCAATGCGTATTTTGTAAAATTTAATGCGTATTTCTGCAAATACGCACCTTATCTGGAGCTCTGAATCATTCAAATATTTTCTTTAAAGAGAAAACATGTACCTGGTCTTGTTGAGTTGAAAGGGTTCATGATCACCACTAATGTCAAAGAAAAGGGGTGAGTCATCTGGGTCTGCATCAAAAGCCTTCATGAAAATAGTGACAAACTTGTTCAAAGAAACTGAATAAATGAAAAGCCAGTTATTATCATATACAAATTCAATTCTGATAATATTAAAGGGGGCTGACTGGGGTTTCAATTGCACAATTCTTCGCACATTATGAGGAAAATAAAGCATATTTACTGTTTTAAAGCAATTTTTTCACTTTACTTGCACTAATAATGGAAGTTAAATAAAATGTTTGCGATACCTTTTGACATACATTATAGCATTTGCTCGATCATACTCAAGAAGCGGGGCATAAAAATTCTCAAGAGGCGTTTTAACTAACAAACAAACTTCCATTATAACCTCATACACCCTGGATATGACAAGTTATCTTTTTATCTACCTGAATGGTGAGCAGTGGGGATCCTGGTGGTACGTCCTCAGGTACTGAATGATGGGAAACATTATTTCCCACGACGGACAGGACAGGGTGACAGAGATTTGTCTGTATGTTGACTGTCACACTCACTGTTGTCCTCCTGTAAAACAGTCAAAACACTTCAGGTACCCTACCAAATAAATGTCTACAGTTAAAACAGTTTTAATTCACAGGAATTTTAAAATCTAATATTCAAGTTTGATTTACGATAATCAATGTTCATTTTGATGATTAGGTCCTAATATGGTAGCTCTACTGAGAACAGTTTTTTAAAAACGTAATTATAAATACCTTTGCACATTTTGAGTTTATTCTCTATGATGAAATAATTCACCAAATATGAATCCAAAGAGTAACAAATTATAATCATGGATTTATTACAGCAGGATAACACCACTTATGCATTAAAAAATATCATGAAAGTGAGCTAAATTCAAAGTGTGGCATACAGACAGACAGACAGACAGACAGACAGACAAAAGAATGTATAAGATAAACACAACATTCCAATACCCCATATTTATTATGGACAAAAAAAACTTCTCGTATAATATATTTTGTACGCATAATAAATTATTTCACAATGTTCTATGTACATTATCAATATAACAATGAGACAGAGCTCCTACAGAGCTGATTTGGAGAATACTAGAAAAAGTAAAGTCACATCCACTTCTACATTTTTGGGGTGCGCTCCTTACATAGAACCTGCTTTTTTTTTTCAGGATTTTTATCCCCAAAGTTGGGGGTGCATCTTTTACAACGTTGCGCCCAACACACGGGATTTTACAGTAGGGAATCTATAGTATTCATGGTTGGCAAAAAAACTTATCTGTATATTTTGTACATAATAAATTATTTCAGCTATTCTTTGTACATTATTAATATAACAATGTGACAGAGTTCCTACAGAGCTGATTTGACCCTATACCTTTGAGTTCCCGATTCCTCAGGCTTGTCTTGTGCTGTGACAGCTAACTCCACAGATTTGGGGAGTTTCGTGGTCCTTTTACAATCATACAGAGGATTATTTAAAGGATATAATTCTCCAGTTCTTTTATTAATCTTAAAAAAAGTTTCTTTTTGGCCACTTAATTCATAGGTTACATATCCATTTGAGACATCAGCATCATTTGCATTCACCTGAGAGTAAAAAAAAATTATTATTATTAAGAGCCAGTCCGCGAGAAAACCATGCAGAACTGTCCAAATCGAAGGTTGTCATATCTTAATGAAATTTGGTGGGTAGTTAGACTTTATAATATGTTATTTAAAATGACCAAAAAAATTCCAATCATTCAACATGGCAGCCGTAGGCAGCGCCACCTCCTTTTTGCACATTTAAGTGCAAATGCACTTAAAAAATTCAAGAAAAATGGTAAAATTCACATTTGATTTATTTTACTCAAAATTAAACTTGCATTTCCATTAAGGTATTTTGAATAACATAAGACTATGTTCTTTCAAAATTGACATTTATCATAATCAAATATGCAATATATTAAAGGGCAGACAACTCTTGAAAATTGGCATGATGCCAATTTTCAAGAATTGCCAAAAGTATTACAAATTTAATGCCCAAAATCTTCCAAGACCAATCTTTGAAATTATTATTTTTTATTTTATTGTACAAATTTAATTCTAAACATTATCTTTGCCAAATATTGATCTTGGGAAATAATAAATAATTGAGATATGGGGATTTACAAATTGCCAATTTTCGAAATAAATGCTCAAACTCAAGTGGGTTACAAAGTCAAATATAGTACTTTAAATTATAAATAATTGTTGTTAGATATTGAAACATGTAAAAAATTTTCTTTGAAATAAAATTAAGAGTGAAAAATATTAAAATTAAAAATTAAATAAAACTATATTGTCAGAAATTACCCCTAATATCAGGATTAGCATTTTGCCAATTGTTTAGAATGGAAAAAAACATAATAAATTGTATTGGCTTACTTGCAATTTTTCAACAATCATATGAATATATATGTTCCTTACATTTTGTAAGTTTGTTTCTTTATAATCAATAAAAGGGAAATTACAAGTATTTAAATTCAAACGGACTCAGTATCATTCATATAAATTTTGAGACTTGAACGTATAAAATTTGAGCCTTCAGTAAGTTGTTTGCTAGCTGCAGAACTGTAGCTCTCCGAAAAAATATATATTGATATATCGGAGGGCTACAGTGCCACCTGTATTTTTATTGCGCATAAAAAATGCGCTTGGTTCTAGATTAATTCTTCCAAATTCTTACCTCAATTGCAAAAACAGCTAGATTTCAATAAAGTCCTTACTCTTTATCAATTAACGGCATGGTTTACATCACAGGTGCTGGAGGACAGGACCCACCCACCCCCTCGCACCCCCCCCCCCAATACAATACAATGTGATATAATCTATCCTATCAATTTAGAAAATTTGTTTAAAGTTACATTTTATAAAAATATCTACCCTCTCTATATGATTTTTATATAGAGAATGTAGGGTATATTAATAGAACGTTTGTTTTAGGTAATTTTTCTATTTGCTGGTATAGATCTTATCACAAATATGGCAATGAAAGATATTTTATGAGAAAAAATTCGAAAAAGCCTAGGGGTCTATATCGAGGGGGGGGGGGCTGTCCTCAAGCACCTGTGGTTTACATCTTCTGTACGAAGCGCGTTAGACCGAAATATCTTCTCAATTCCAGGTCCAGGAGGGCTATTAGAAACAATTATAAGGAATGTTTTGTTGTGGAAACGGTGAAAGAATATGTTAGGAACACACAGTTGGTAAAATTTTGAGATGACAGTTTTAAGAACAAGGAGAAATAAATCGAGAAACAGCGCATTTTTTTTTTTTGGTGCGCAATAAATATAGTTTTTTCAATGGGTGGCACTGTAGCTCTCCGGTCTATCAATATATGTTTTTTTGGAGAGCTAAAGTTCTGCAGCTAGTTGTTTGCTTTCTGTCAATTTTAAATTGGTACAATCTTATAAAAATACTGACAGGGGATATTATACAAAAAGCTCCATAAAGGAGGTTAAGAAAATGAAAGATGCTGGAGTTTACTCTTATCCCACCTCCCGAGGCAAACAATTGTCTTCTTTTTTCGCTTGGCAAATTCTTTTCAGGTAAGTTTAATTTTAACCCCCCACTACCCTTTCAAAATCGTTTCTACGTCACTGCTATGACTGCAATTTTTGTGAATAAGAGATTTTATGAACATGAATAAATCAAATTTATTTAAATAATGGGGGATTGAATCTCTAAAATATATATTGTTTATAAATTTGTTTATTTAAGATGATTTAATCTAAAATAAAATAATAAAATACGTTTTCCGTTCCCTTTTCCTTTCCTCGTTTTAGCAATTAGAACCCTTATCAATTTTCATTATTTTATCCATTTCAATATTAGTATGTTAATTGTGGAGAGGTGGATGGGGTTAAACGATTGGGTACTAGATACACTCGTATATTTAATATCCTGACCTTGATTGATTGACACGCCCCCTCCCCCAACTGTTTTCAGTGGATACATATAACATTAAAAAAAAACAATTTATCTCTGTCTGCAATGGTACATGTATTAACACCACTATGGTTATTCAGAAAAAGTATCAAATATTAATTTACACAGCCTTAAACAATTTTATTAATAATGTTTTGAAAATAATTTTGGCAAAATTTGATAGCCCCCCTCCCCCCAATTTGAATAAATATGAATCAAGTTGTAACGTGAAGCCCACCCATCCGAGGGTTAAACAGGCTCGCCGTTGCTTAACTTGCCTGAAATAGAGGGAGACTCTACCGCATCACCAGAAAAGCTAGCTCACTGGCGAGACAGTATAAGTTCCCTATGTACTGTCCGCTACACTTCACCCGCTCAGGGAAGCTTCGATCCTAAGCTTAGCATGAGTTCTCTCTGAGTATTTGGGCCTCTTCAGCTACAGCAACCAATGCCGTTCCCGGACTTGAAGTCCTTACCTGGACACAAAGTCCTAGTCTTAGCCTAGATGGTGGCATCTCCTTTTGAGCTGATGATTTTTAATGTGAGGTCTGACTTTATCAATATATGAATGTTACGTAACACAGTAGTTTAAAATATGTAATGTAAAGTTAAAAATATTCCTAGGAATTTCGGTGTTTGGTTAACTCAAAAACACACTAAATTTATGAAACCTAAACAATTTACATGTAGATTGAAATTACAAATTATTTTTGAATTTGCTGAGAGTATGCAATCAAATACCTGTTTGTATTCTTATATTTTCTCAAATGATGACAAAACAAGTTGCTAAGACACTAAGAAAACTATGTGCGCTTATATTGAAAATATATGATTTTAGTTAGTCATTCCTCCATGATTTTTTGATCCCTCGCTTATTTCATTATTACATGTTTCATATGTGTTTTTCTCTTCCTTTTCATATTCTGATTATGTATATCATATACTTGTCCTCTGACCTGAATGTATATGTTGTAAATATTCTTCATTGTCCTCATGTACCTGAAATGGTTTGAGTGAATAAAATGATCTTGAACTTGAACGGGGCCAGGTGCCTTAAACAAAATATCAAATGTATATTTTGATTAAAAATATGTTATTATTTGATTTAATTTCCTATTCAATTGTACTTGTTAGGAAAAATTTTGTATCTGTTAATTACCATGAAATACATGTAGATTCCCCGAGGACAGAACCCTGTAGAAAATATACCTACTACATGTATATGCCCAAAATAAAAAAAAAAAAATCTGATGAACTTTTATTTTTTTTATTACTTTCTAATAGTTTCTATGGAATTCTTGGTATTTTTTTTATAGTTGATAATGTAGGTTGTCCCCCCTCCCCCACACTGAAATTGCTTCCTATGGGCCTGTTACATGTATTTGTTTATTCAAGCTAAATTGTTATTTTTTACATTCAAGTATCTTAAAATAAGTTTTCCCTCTTTCATAGTGCAATAATACTCCACAACAACTCCCTAGGTGAAGAAAAAATGATCATACATGACTTTTTTCTTTCCATATTGACATACCTGTCACTTTTTACCCAATAATACAAAAGAGTTCCAGCAAGGGGAGATAACAATTTAACTCCAGCAAATTGGTAACTAGAGGGTAAAATAAGCAAAAGAAAGTTATATGAAGTGTCCAAATCAGTTATTCCTCTTCTTAAAAATATATTAGATTAAGAATCTTCTCTTTTTCTTAAAATATCATAGAAATAAGCCAAAAATATGGTAAAAGACTGTTATTTAAAATATGTGAAATTGTAGCAAAATATGGTATTTCAAAGTTAATTTACAGCATGTAGATATTATTTCCCAAGCTCAATATTTTATTACAGAGTAGACCTTAGATCATTCTTAAAGTAACAATTAATTTTATTTAATTTCAACCTTGGTCTTGAGAGAAACGAGCGTCTAAAAATGGCTAAAAAATCATACTCATTTACTTAGGATCTATAAATAGATGTGTAAAAAATAAAATATTCATTTGATTTAAGTTTTTCCTCATTAATTGTGTTAATTGGACAATGACTTTGACAAATAAACCAAATTTGAAAATAAACTTATGACAAAAGGTAACTTTTTGACTTGATCAATTTGTATACATTTTCCATTAAATTTTGTGTGATTTTCGACAAATATGCAAATGAGCTGTTACTAAAAATAGATGCAGGGTTTGACATTTTTTTTGTGGATATTCTTACTTCTACCTTTATGTAGAAAATTCCCAAGTTGCAACCTTCCATTTGGACGATTTTTTGAATTTTGCATGGTTTTCTCGCGGACTGGCTCTTAAGGACATACCTTACCTTTTGATAATTTTTCAAGATATTTTAAGTTTAAACTCATAATACCATTTATATTGCATATTCTTAGACAAAAAATCAGCATGCATTACCAGGGGTTTTGAAAAGATATCAAATTATGAAAATTTTTGCATTATTCAACGAAAAACGTATAAAAATTACAAAACATGAATTCCAGATATTTTTTACTCAAAATTTGTTTTAGAAGAGGTGTAAAAATCCATAAATAGATATTAAAAGTATTGCACACAGGTCCTTCAATTAGTGGAACTCTTCAACTCCAGGGAAGAACCCAGTATAGTCCAAACTACGTTGCGTATGACCTTAATCTCTGCTTATTTGGTCACCTATTCAATTCAGTAAACTATTTCACAACAGCTGAGTTTAACAACTTTTTTTTCCAGAAATCAGCAATATTTCTCATAAATTTACATTTGAATTGGTAGCCTGAATAATGTTTACCAAGTGTATTGGGACAATTTGATTAGATTTTGTCATAAGCTTAAAAATTTGTGCAAAATTTTGTGTGGAATTATATAGAAAACAAAACAAGGTCTCATATCTTAATTAGCAGCAAGGAAAACCTACCATTGCTTTATATTTCAGCGATTTTTCTTAAATTTATGTCATTTCAAATCAAAATCATTCAAAAAAGATATATATCAATCCATGCATCATTTTTTTGTGTTAAGTACTCTTTAATAAATGATTGTTCCTTATATGATATTCATTTAATCTTGATATCATTAGATTAGAAGTAGACTATACATGCCTACAAAATATTTTCATTTAAATGTACTTTGAATTTGAAATTCCCCACCTGTCCAATGGCTGTATGTTCAGTTGGGTTATCTGTAACATTAAAACTGTAGCTTTTGTTGACGAACCCTGGGTTGTTGTCATTGACATCAGTTAGGCTTATTGTCAAAGAAGATCTGCTACTGTTTTTTCTTTCTGCTGTTTTGCTTTCTTGTGCATAAACCTAGATTAAAAGAGTCAAATAAAGTGTATCAGAGGAGGTTACAAAACTGTTCCTATGTTGTCGAAACAACTTACTAAGAATTATTACACAAAAGAAAAAAAACAAAAACAAAAAAAGAGAAAAAAACATCTTGCACTACAACCTAACCCTATAAATAAACCATATAAGAGCTGCCAACTTCATTGATAGAAAAATAATGAAAATGAAAGGGTGTATTAGATCATTAATATTAAATCGTTTTTGTCCAGATGGAGGGACAGGGTCTACAGTAAAACTCGGTTATAACAAAGTCACTGGGCCCTGTGAAATAACTTTGCTATATCCGTAATTTGTTATATCTGTATAGGGAATTCGTAAAATTTATATAGTTGGGGATCCATGAAAACTTCGCTACATCCGTGTTCATACTAAACGAGTTTTGCTGTACTTACCGTACAGTTAAATTGCTGAGTTTGCTCAATATCCAACTGTGTACTGTCATTTACTACAATACTTCCTGATTGTCTAATTTCAAAAGACTTGTTGCAGTTCTCCAATATATACTCAAATTCAGCATTTTCTCCCTATTGGTTAAAATGAAATAATATATTAAATTCAACTGTGTCTATTTTTTTTTCTATTTTAAAGCTTAAAATCTGAAAACACAGATTATTTCTTAAGCTTTTAAACATAAAAAGATCATGTTAAAGCCAAACAATGCATGATGACTAGTACTATTCCCCATTTCAAAAAGGTGAGTTATTTCCCCTGAAGGGAACTCTTTTACTGTGTTTAATATGCATGCGCTATAAAGAAAGTCACTTCCGCGGACATTCTTGATGTAAACATGTTCATAATGCCTCTGTCATATGACAATTAACTGTTATTGTGTTTGTGAATAAAAAGAAATCTTAACTGATTTGTATATTTCTTTAAATTACTCACTCATTCTCTCTTTCTGGATTTGTATTAATCTCTATACTAGTACAATAAGGTGCTGTGTGAGCATCCCCCCTTACAAAAAAACAAAAAACAAAAAAAATGCAACAGATTACTGATAAAATGCTGAAACATATTCGAATAGGCCTATTTTTTTAAAAACCAAAAGCTAAAATTTTATTTTTGGTAGTGGATGTTCTGCAGATGTATCATCATTATTTACAAAATGTTTTAAAAGAACAAATTAAATATATGAATTTTTTGTAATAGTTATGATAAAGTTTTTACGAATTAATATAACCCGCTGCAGCCATATTTTCTTCTCTGCATCTCTAAGAAGTTTTTGGAGACTGTTGACATATCCATCTACTGTTTTACCTCTGAAATTGCTGCATATGTACAGCAGTAGTTCGTCTTCTGCGATCGATATCAAGAAACTGCGTTTTTGCTCGATTGTACGTCATAACATAGTTTACTTAGAAGAACAGATTTGGTGACAATTAAAGGACCTGTTTCATTTGAATTTACCTTGTTTCTAGAAATTTATATTTGTAAAAATAATTAATTATATTGATTCACTTTTAAATTATAGTATTAAAAACTTTGAATGGAATTCTAAATGAATAATTTAATCTCATGTGCTCATGTAACGAAGAAAGACTATATTAAAATAGCATCAACCTGAATTCATGTTACATATGTCGTATAAAATTTGAGCTGCATTTAATCAAAGTTTTAGTGTATGATCTAAGCATATGTATATTCTCGAGTAAAATACACTTATTTTGTTTTAGATCAGAGAATTGACAGCAGAAACCTGAAATTGATACAATAATTTCCGAGCGTATTTCTCGTTAATACGAAAATCATTCTTTTAGTAAAGTGTTGTTTATGTTTCTAAAATCCTTTCAGTGTAAGTATTTTTTTTAATAAATTATATTTTTTTGCAAAGTGTGTAAAAAACAATATTAGAGAGAGAGAGAGAGACTCACCCTAACTTTTTTCCCCAACATTACCTTTTACTATTGAAAATGTTCATTGAAAGACAGGTTGCCCCTGACAGGTTTACTACGGTAAAGTTATATAAGGGAAATGTAGCATTGTATGCCAAGGAATTGGTACTGAAATAAGTAGCTTTTTCGACTTTGGGCAAGGTTTTTTTTTGCTTGTCAACTTCTCCAGGTAAGTAAAAAAAAAAATCTTTCTGACTGCCCCCCCCCCCCCCCCACTTTTAAAGACGATGCTACCTGCCTTGCCAATTTGTATCGCTTTCTAGAAAAGGAGGAGGGCTAACAGACCCTTTATAAAATCAGAAACCGTTTCCTTCTTTTAAAATTTTTAAATGTAGCGGTAAGTTGATCACTATTTTGTTGGATTATCAAAATTCATAATCCGCGGAAGTAATGCTGGTGTAGAAGAGTTCCAATTTTGAGGGGAGATAACTCACGTTTTAAAATGGGGAATTAGACAAAGAGAACCCAAACATTTGATGTACTGTAGATGTATAGTGAAAACTGCCTATTCTGACCCCTATGCAATCTGTTTCACTGTGAATTCCAACCCTTACTTTACTGGTTTTCTATCTTCTTTACAACACTTATTCTGACACCCTGTCTATTCCAATACAAAAATTTGTATCCCACTGTCTGTGTATGAAGTTTGATAATTTTTTGAAAAATTTATTTATTTTACTATATGATCAAAACATTCCCCCTAATCCCTGAACCCTGCCATGGACCTATGACCAAGAATTTCACAATTTTGGTAGAGGTCTCATTGCAATTATTCATAAAGCTAAAAACTTAAGAGCTAAATTCTGGAAGTAAAGAAAAATTTTTAAAATGCATGAATTTTTTGTGGTTTTAGCCCAATCCTTTGGGTTCCAGGGAGGCATGGACCATGAAATTCACAATTTTTGTTTATCTTTACTCACAAATGTCCTAATTGCAATAAAATTGGCTAAAATTAGCAGCTCAGTGGCTGATTTCAAAGAAGAAGCTGAAAAAGTTCAGGGGTTCACATATGATGAAAGACAAAAATCAACAGTTTTAATGAGGGACTCAGTTAATTTTTAAATAAAAATCATCATGATATTTGCTTTCACAGCAAGAATGAAAGCTATCAATGCTTTCTGCACTGATTTCTGAACTTTATGATGTACAGTAGGCACTTACTTCATCAGCATCTGTGGCTATTACCCATGTGACAACCTGCCCATTCTTCATGTTCTCTGGAATGGAGGCAGTATAGCTAACCTGAGACATGACTGGGGCATTATCATTGACATCAGTAATGCTGATCTCTACCGTAGCAACATCACAACGAAATTCAGGTTTATCCACCTGGTATGCCTAGAAATTAAATGAAAGGCCTATTAGTTTTGATTTTAAAAAGTTCCCCAGAAATTTTGACATTTATTCTTATAGCCATACAAATTTCCGAACCTGATGTATGTTCTCTATAAATGACAACCAAAAATAGCTGCGACAACTTTTACGATCAACTGAATATTAGATCAGTGAAGAATACTTATGTTCAACAACAGTAACTTTCAACTTAAAAGACATAAATATTTGTGACCTCTATAAACATACATGTATATGGATTAACTTTAAGATAGAAATCTTACCCTGACAACTAATGTGATGACACTCTTATTTTCCCTGTCCAGACTGTGACCTTCTTTCAGAGATATGACACCACTACTTGCATTAATTTTGAAAACACTGTCTGTAAAAGTAATCATAATTAACTTTCATTTATTCTCTATCTCATAATTACACGTTGATAAAACCCGTTTTTTGTATTTCTTCATAAGTACACCATTTGTTACATTCCACTGAGCATTTGGTAAAAACTTAGACTTTTAGAAATCACTACCCAGAGTAGGCAAAAATACCCATCAAATGTGAAATGTCTCTTTTCAACATTTCTTAATCATCTCCCCTTGAAAAAAGGATGTGTCCCTTCAATTTGAATAAATTTGAATATCCTTCATCCAAGGATGCTTTGTGGCAAGTTTGGTTGAATTTCAGCTTGGGTAGGTGGTTCTTTAGAAGATGAAAATGTGAGAAGTTCACAGATAATGTGCAACATAAAAGACAGAGGGATGACAAACACTTTTGGAATAGAAAAGCTAACTTTAGCATTTGACTCAGGCCAGGTAACAAACACAGAATTTATACCTGTGAAAAGAATCTCATAATTAATTGTAGCATTGATTCCGACATCTTGATCTCTGGCCTCCAATGCTTTATTCAGCTTTACTTGAGTATTACTTGCAGCCTGTAGTAAATAAGAAGGAAATCAAAATTTTTAGGTGCCTGGATAGATAGATCCAGGGCGTATATTGTTTTTGTCCTGTCTGTTTGTTTGTTTGTCTGTCTGTTGTCAACTTTGCCATAACTTCTGAGGTCAATGACCTTGTGACCTTGAATGTGACCTATATGCTAAAAAAAGCTTTTTTGAACTTTCGCAATAACTTTTGAACCAAAGGCTATAGAGACTTCACGTTTGGTAAGCATACAACACTAATTAAGCTCTTTTAAATGACACCAAGGTCATTGACATTGTGACCTTGTCTGTGGCCAATATGCTAAAAATAGCTTTTTCGAACTTTCACAATAACTTTTGAACAATAGGAGATAGAGATTTCATAGTTGGTAAGCATAAAACAATAATTAAGTTCTTTCAAATGACATCAAGGTCAATAACTTTGATACCTTGACTGTGCCCTAGATGCTAAAAATAGCTTTTTCACAGTTTTGCCATAACTTTTGAACCACGAGAGATAGAGACTTCATATCTGGTATGCATACTACACTTACTAAGTTCTTTCAGATAACACCAAGGTCATGATCTTTTGACCTTGACTGTGACCTACACTCTAAAAGTAACTTTTTCGAACTTTTTTGCTGCCGGGCACATAGTGTTTCACAAACACATCTTGTAAATTATGTTTTTAAAAAGTTAAGCAACGTACTGTGAATAATTTAAGTTTGTTTGTA